>NW_028301563.1:20845000-20890000 GCF_042242905.1 Orbicella faveolata
TAACTGAGACGCAGCGCTTCTATAACAGTCCTGAAGCAAGGAAAACTTAGCCCACCCTTAGATAAGGGGCGGAACAGAACCTGTCGCTTAACCTTATCTTTCAAATTCTTTCATAGAAAAGCAAACAGTTTACTTTGGGTTTGTTGTATCGCTGTTTCTGGGACAGAAAGCATGGAGGCAGTATAGATTAGCTATGACAACCCTAGGGATTTTGCTAGCATAGTTCTCCCAAAGAGCGTCAGGTCCCGCGACCGCCATATATTAAGCTTCGTTTCCATTTTCCTTATTTTGACATAAAAATTATTGTTGTTGTTGGCAGCTGCATCGTGGGAAAGGTAAGTTCCAAGGAATTTTATGGGATCTTTTGGACGCTGGGATTTAAAGGCTCTATCTTATTTTTGCTCGAAGCACCAATCCACAAGGCTTTTGGGTAATACTCCAAATGAATTAACCATATTCATGGCATTTCTAAGTGACGTGGTATCTTCAAGAATCAGGGTTGTATCATGCGCAAACTGTGAGATCTTAGCGTTCTGTCCACTTGGGAGTGCGATGCCCCGGCAGAGTTGGCTTTGGCGTATTTTGAGGGCTAGCATTTCAACCGCTAACACAAACAAGAGAGGACTCAGAGGACACCCTTGACGGACACCTCGAGAGACTTTGAAGTAATGAGTCATGAAAAAAAAGCCACTTTCAACATCATTGGAAAGAATGGATATCCATTTTGTAATATTTGGACCAAAGTTGTATTCAATACACTTGTGGATAAAATTCCATTCAATGGTGTCGAAGGCTTTACGAAAATCAATAAAAAGTAGGGTGCCTGGGAGTTTTTTAGCCTCTGTATATTCCATAATATCATTTAAAAGCCGAACATTTTGGCCAATGAATCAACCTTTAATGAAGCCTGTTTGATCAGCGTGTATAATCAAAGACAGTAGGATTGACTCAATTCTTTGGCCAATTGCTTTTGCAAAGATTTTGTAGTCAACGTTTAAGAGAGTTAGCGGTCGCCAATTGGACAGCTCAATAACGCAGGAGTCGTCTTTCGGTATCAAACAGATAACGCCAAACCTTTGACAATTGTCCTTTGGTAAAAGTTTCATTATATGAATTAAGGAGATGTGTGCCAATTAGGTCGAAGAATGTTTCATAAAATTCTTTGGAAAAGCCATTCTCACCAGGGGATTTGTTGTTCTGAAAGGATGTTACAACGTTTTTTATCTCATCAAGTGTCAGGTCAGATTCAAGAGACACTGATCCCTCAAAAGACAACTTGGGAATGTCTAGGTCCTCAACAAAGGAGCAAACATTCTCGTGGAAAGAAAGCCGGATGATTTTTGTCTCTAGTAAATCGCTATAAAATAATTCTATTTCTTAGTTGATTTGTTTCATGTCCGAAATTATCTCGCTATTCTCAAGTTTTAACTGTGCAATAACCTTTTTCTCAAAGTTTCGCTTTTCTCAATTGAAAAAATAATTGGTAGGTTTCTCACCTTTTTCAATCCAGCGGGCTTTTGAACGGAACATGGTTTCTTTGCCTTTTTTTTTTTGTAAATATCTTTCAGTTCTGTCTTGATAGATTCGTATTCATCTAACAATGGTTGGTTGAAATGCTTGTTTCCGTGACATATTTCATTATCAAGGGCATCGAGTTTTCCCTGAACATAAGTTTCCCTGTTTTTAAATTCGGAGTTGCGTTTAGCTTTCGAGTATGTTACGGTTTCAGAGCGAAACTCCATCTTAATAAGTTCCCATAAAAGTTGATGGCTCTCAACTTCTTGATACTCTGCTAAAATTCTCGGTAAACATCCTGTGATAAGCTGAACATACTTTTCGTCTTCTAATAATTTGTTATTGAATTTCCACGTGCCTGGGCCGCGATGAAACGCGTCGTTGATTTCTACGCTCAAGTAAATGGCCTTGTGGTCTGGAGCAACTGAGAAGCGGATTTCAGCTGTTCTTATGTTTGACTTTAAAGACTGCGCAATGAGAAAAAAGTCAACGCTAGATTTAAGTATCAGAAATTTTGATTCATAAGTAAATGCCTTCTTTTGGGGGTGTAAGACTCGATAAACATCAGCAAGACCTAATTCCTCCATAAAACTAAGAAGAGAATTCCTGTAACTTGTTTCTTGCCATTGTCGCCCTCCACGTTTATCTAAGGAATGAAGAGTGGTGTTCCAGTCACCAGCGATTATAGTTCTGGACGTGTTTGTTTTAGAGACATCATCTGTACATAAGTTCTGTGTAAACAAAGTTTGCTGTCGGGAATCACATGGAGCATAAACGGAAGCTAACAAAAATCCTCACCTAGCTTGATTTTTGCGATAAACAATCTACCGTTAGGATCAATAGACAGAGGCTCTAAAGAGAACAAAGAGTTTGGCCTCTGTAATATGCAAGTACCCTTGGAATGTTTTGTACCGTGTGAGAAAAGTATTTTTCCCACCCCATTCTGAAGCCCTAGGGACTTCATCTTCCTTTAACGAAAAGGTTTCCTGAAGACAATAAAAATCTGCATTTTGATTCTTGAGATACAAAAACAATGCCCTTCCCTTGACGTGATTATGCAACCCCCTTACATTCAATGATAAGATTTTGATGAATTTCATAGTATTCTACCGAATAAAACCTAACACCTATTCTTAAATGCAAAATAGCTATGCTAACAAACAGCAGCAAAGGCTTGAGCCAGAGAAAAATAAGTAAAAAAAATAGGAAACGAAAATACGAAGACAGACAAAAATACTAGTAAAGTTTAGAAATATAAATGAGCTACGCTTAAGAGACTAACTTAATTAGTAATCGCAAAGGTAACCAAGATGAACGAAAGAATTAGGAAGTGAAGTTGCACAGTTCTTAAAAAAAATACAAGACAAACACCGCACTCAGTAAACAACAACAACAAAAAAAGTGACCACGCTGGGAGGTTTGAAAGTATTTCCAATTTCCAAAAGAAAAAAGAAATTCTACTTACAAACTTTAGTCCTGCAAAAGAAGGGAAGCAAAGCGAAAAAGTGCTAGTCTCTCTTCCTCCTCCCTGTTTGATCTCATTTCCCTCAAAATATGCAAATTTGCACTTCGATACGTTATTTACGGTTTTTGTAAGATTTCTGCAAAACGGTTAATTACAAATTTTTAAGATCGTCTTCACTAAAGATCCTAGTGCGGGATCCATCAGGCGACGTTTTTACGAACATCTTACCGTCCAACGACCAACAGCCAAGAAGTAAACCGTCTCTCCGCATCTTGTTTGCTTGACCCATGACAAAGCGTCTGTGACCTGTGAGGTTTTCATTAATAAAGATGCGATCTTTAAACTCTGGAATGGATACAGGGCATCTCGCAAATACACTTGACATTTTCACTGTCTTGAGCCCTGTTCTTGCTTTATATAGTTTGGTTTTAACTTTGTGGCTTGCAAACTTAACGATAATTGCGGTATTGCTGTTTCTTCTTTTAAGATGATGCGATATTTCTATATCATTTGATGAAATGTCAACATCTAACGCATTGGCGATTGCAAGGAACGCCTCTCCCGTAGAGCTGCACGCTTCTTTTGGGACACCATGGATTTCCAGGCTGTTTTTTCCTGTCTATTGTTCTAAGCTATCAAGGTTTAGCGTTCAGAATAGACGAACACTAATAAGAGTTAATCTCCTTTTATTCTGCTAACAAAAGAACACTCGAACCACAACAACTTGCTCAAATTTAAAGGGCACGTGATTACAATTGGGGGGAATTGGCAAATCCCCCTCTAAGAACTAAATGTCATGTAATAACGCAAGAATGTTCTAGAAATGTCACGCAAGGAATGTTGAGGGTCACCACAATACCCCCTACCAGTCGGAGGTAATCGGAGAGCTGTGTTGCTCGACGACTGGGGCGGCCTGTCCGGGTTGTGGTGGGCGGGTGAGAAGGAATTTGATTCGGAGGGCTAGTGCTCTCTCGAGGAGCTGGGAGTGTTGGAGAATGTGGGGCAGAAACTGCAGCTGGAAGCTAAAGATCAACAGTACCAGGATTTCCAATCAGCTTAGCAGGCTGTGATTTCTTTGGTCTTGCTATTGATGTCCAGGGTAAACTGCTTGTCGAAACGGCGGAGAACCAGGAAGGGACCATCGTAAGGGTGCGTAAGTGGAGGTTTGTGGCTGTCACGCCGCACCCATGTGGGTGGTTGTATGGAGATCAGAAGGGAGATATACAGCATGACGGCCGTGCCATCCCGTAGGAACAAACTGGAGGTGCTGCATGGAAGAACGCAGTCTTGACACAAATGAGGATGGGTGCTCGATCGTGGGGGCAGAGAAGAAGTCCCCTGGCAGACGGAGGGTCGTGCCATATACCATTTCTGCTGATGTACATGATAGGTCTTCCTTGAGAGTTGCACGAATTCCAAGAAGGATAATAGGGAGGTCATCGACCCAGTTACTACCTGCCAGACCATTTGCCTGTGGGTGGTACGCTGTGATGCGGAGTTGTGTAGTACCAAAGAGGTTCATGAGGGAATGCCAAAGATCACACTCAAACTGCTATCCCAGGTCAGAGGTAATCGTCGTTGGAACACCAAAGCGTGAGATCCAGCCCGTTAGGAGGGCTGAAGCGAAGGACTCAGCGGTGGCATCAACCATTGGAATTGCCTCAGGTCAGCGGGTGTAT
The DNA here is from genome assembly GCF_042242905.1 of Orbicella faveolata. Classification (NCBI taxonomy): domain Eukaryota; kingdom Metazoa; phylum Cnidaria; class Anthozoa; order Scleractinia; family Merulinidae; genus Orbicella; species Orbicella faveolata. The sequence continues at coordinate 20,849,660 of NW_028301563.1, forward strand.
CGGTCAATGCAAGTAAGCAGGTAAGTGTAGCCTTTGGATGGAGGTAAGGGCCCAACAATGTCCACATGAATACTATCGAAACGACATTCTGGTGGGGCGAAGGCCTTCAGTGGGGCTTTAACATGCCCTTGCACTTTTGACTGCTGACAGTCATGGCAAGTACGGGTCCAGCAGGCAATGTCTCTCTTCATATTGGGCCAGGCGTACCGTTCCGACATCAGACGACGAGAGGCCTTGATGCCAGGATGAGACAAAGGGTGCATTTTGTCAAATATGGCTCGACGCATCGCTGAGGGCACCAGAGGACGAGGACGACCTTGGGAGACATCACAAAGAAGAGTCCGCCCAGAATGCGAAAGAAGTACTTGTGCAAGCTGCAACGAAGTGGGGCAGGTGGAACGCTTAAGGAGCTCTTCATCCTGGTATTGGGCAGTAGCAAGGGTGTCAAGATCGAGTGGGGATTGTTGCAGGGCAAGGATGTTGCGTGACAGTGCATCAGCGACACGATTAGCTTGACCTTCGATATGGCGGATGTCTGTCGTGAGTTCAGAAATAAAAGCCAGATGCCGGGCCTGCCGTGGTGAATGCCGTTCGGCACTGGAGTGAAGCGCAAAGGTAAGAGGCTTGTGGTCAGTGTTGATATCGAAAGCCCTAAAAAAAATACTGGAAGTGTCGGACAGCGAGATAAGCAGCCAACAGTTCACGATCAAAGGCACTGTATTTCAGTTTCGCAGGGCTCAACTTCTTCGAAAAGAAGGTGATATGTTTCCACTGTCCATTAATGAACTGTTCAAGCACTGCTCCAACAGAGAGGTTTGATGCATCTGTCGTGATGCAGGTGGCAGCGTGCGGCTGAGGATGGACCAACATCACAGTCTCCGACAGAGCCATTTAATTTTGGCTGCTTCGAATGCTTGCTGACAGGAGGCAGTCCACATGAAACTGTCCTCTACCAGCGCCAGGTGTAGAGGCTGTAAGATCTCAGCACACCTGGAGACAAAGCGGTGACAGTAATTGATGAGGCCAATTGCAACGAACTGGTGCAGTGCTTTCTTGTCTTGGGGAACTGGAAACGTGCGAACCGCTTCAACACGGGTAATGTTGGGACGGATACCAGCTGCGCTAATAGTGTGGCTCAAGAAGTTCACTTCTGCCTTGCCAAATTCACATTTGGCTGGGTTGATGACAAGGCCATGGTCAGATAACCGCTGAAAGAGGGTTTGAAGGTGTTGAAGGTGCTCTTCTAGGGAGGAGCTAGCGATCAAGATGTCGTCTAGGTAGAAGAAGACAAAGTCCAGGTCACGACAGACATCGTCAATGAACCGCCAGAAGGTGTGGGCAGCATTTTGTAAGCCAAAGGGCATGCGGCAAAACTCGTACAGGCTAACTGGGGTTATAATGGCCGTCTTAGCGATGTCATCCATGGTAACAGGGATCTGATGGTAGGTGCGAACCAAGTCAATCTTAGAAAAGATGGTTTTACCAGCCAAATTGGACGTAAAATCAGCCTGCGGTAGTCTCCGCATGGGCACCTTTCACCATCGCCTTTTGGGACCATGTGGAGTGGAGAGGCCCATGTTCTGGAGGATGGGCGCACAATTCCCATGTCGAGGAGTTTGTAGAACTCGGCTTTGGCGGCAACTAATTTCTCTGGGGAGAAACGTCGCGGTCGTGCAAAGACGGGTCGGCCTTCGGTGACAATGTGATGGGCGACACCGTGTCTGATAGGGGTATCACTGGTGCAAGGGCTTGTCGACGACGGGAAGTCATCCAGAAGTCGTGTGAAAGGATCACTGGTGGACGGTGGAGGAGAAAGAACATTAAGGTGAGGAGTGGGGCATAGTAAAGGTTCTGCTTCGACACGTGTCCCATTCCTAATGTCAATTAGGCGTCGTCTGGCTAGGTCAACGACCAACAATTTGTGTTGCAACAGAAAATCAACGCCGATAATTGGTTGACATCAGCTACTAGAAATTGCCAGGTTAGTGGGCGTGGGAGCCCGAAATTGAGGATTAACTGTCGAGAACCGTAAGTGGTAATGACAGAGTTATTCGCAGCTCGCAAGGTAACGTCACCTTCCTTGGAACGATCTGATCGTCTGGTCGGAAACACGCTAAGTGCAGCTCCTGTGTCAATTAAAAAATTCAGTTTAGCCTTCTTGTCATAAAGTCGAAGAAGGGGAGAGGCGGCAGTCGCGAGGGCTGCGTTCACCGACTGGTGGCTGTGGTGACTGTGGCTGTTGAAACTTGCAAGGCTCACGGCATTTTAAAGCTTTCGCACCAAATCGCTCGTAGTACCAACAAATATCAGGTTGGGAGCGAGATTGTGGTTCTTCCCGCGCTGATGAAGGCGAGTGCAATGCTTTCCAGATCTTTTGTAGCTCGGTTTTAATGGCGGTAATTTCAGAATCACCCTGGTGCAGGAGTTGATAAACCGGTGCTTGAGGGTCTTGGACTTCCGCCATGTTGTCCGCCATGTCGGCGAGCTCGCTGAGGCTGGCATCTTTGTCCACCGCAAGGGCTGTGCGAACGGTGAGTGGAAGTTTTTGCGGGAAAAGCTCACGAAAAATCTCATCAATGGCAGCATGTGTGACTGTACCTCCGCGAAGCTTCAACATATGCCGTGAAAGTTGTGATGGCTTTCATCACCAAGGTCTTCCACGTGTAGAATCTGCTGTAAGCGTTGTCGTTTTGAAGGGCAGACACGGTTTTGAACTTCGGTTTTCAGTGCTGCTCGGAGGAGCTTCTCGCGGTCGCAGAATAATGTCGTGTATTTCCGAGGCATATTCGGCTGGGAGAACGCGAACCACATGACCAAACTTCGTCTTTTCCTGGGTGATATTTTGAGCTGCGAACAACGCTTCAGCTTGTGCGAACCAAAGTTCGGGGTCAGACGGCCAGAAATCCGGTAGTTTCGACAAAACAGCACTAACGACCACGGTTGGTTGTGCCTGAATGGCAGCTTCGTCGGGCATGATCACGTCGGGGTCACCAATTGAGCGTTCAACATAGACGAACAGTAATAAGAGTTAATCTCCTTTAATTCTGCTAACAACAGAACACTCGAACCACAACAACTTGCTCAAAGGGCACGTGTTTACAATAGGGGGGGGGGGGCGGAATTGGCAAATCCCCCTCTAAGAACTAAATGTCATGTGATAACGCAAGAATGTTCCAGAAATGTCACGCAAGAAATGTTGAGGGTCACCACAAAGGTTATCCCATAAGTTGTGTATTTCGTCGCCTTGTTTATTAATCTTAACTTTTGCCGCGTTGAGTTCCAGTTCCAAAGCCTTTCGTTCACACGTTTTCGACAACGATTCTTGTAAACTCTGCACCTCGCGGTCTTTCGATTTCAAAGATGCTTTAAGTTCTTTCAATTCGTCTCTGAGTTGACCATTTTCATGTAAGATTCTTGCAATGGTATCTTGGATGTTGTCTAGAATTCTCTTTATATCTTCGAGACTCGTGTTGCTCGATTCTCTGACCGTTCCCTCAGTTTCCGATTGCGAGGACGCCATAACCTGGTTGTCTGTCGATTTAACAAGTTTTGCACGTGGTTCCACGTGGTTACGCTCTTCCCATTTTCTAGTAACCGTTGTTTTAACTTTTACTATTTTGTCTGGCATTGAAAGTTACGGTTCGGGGAAGGAATTGCAGGCAGCATCAGAGCTTTTAAATTAGCTGCCGTCCGCCATGACGCTCTCTCCCAGTCTTGCATTTACGTGTTTATGTATTTGAATTCAATTCGGTTCACCTTAAAAATGATTTGATGTGATCATATTTGTTGTAACATGTGTTTTTTTTTTTGTTTTTTTTCAATTCCAGGCGATGACTCTGATTTTAATTCAATTCGGTCTTCGATGGACTGTCAAAGAGCTCAAGTGAAATTCAGATCAAGATGATATTTTTACTTCATCCTTACGTAAAACAACCAATCAAAATACGAGGCTACTGAAGTACTCATCATGAAAGCAGTCGGCGGTAAACAACTTTTAATACCTAAGATCCTTCGGCTTTCGTAAACCGTTTTTTTTTTTTTTGTTTTTTTTTTTGTTTTTTATCACTATTATTAAAACTTGTATTAACCAGCGTTAATTACTGGATAATGTTTAGTTTAATATATTTGTCGGAAACTTTCCATTTGTTTATTATTGCGGCACAATGTTATTATGACAATGTGGGAGATTATATGGTCATTTATAATTACACTGTTACAACATACGCTAGGCCACATTTTAATTATATGAAAATTTTTTGAAACTTTTAACTATAACTGAATCTTTTTAAAAAGATGAAGACGGGAGAAAGCTTCTTATCGTATGCAACTCATTTGAAATCGCATTGAGCGTTTTAAATCATGTGTTAATGGCTTCAAATTTCCCTCGGTAATGCATCAAAGAGATATAAGGATGAGGCCAAACAGGAACAGGATGTGTGCAAACAAACAATTTTAATTTCATGATTACTTAACAGCTCAGCTGGGCCCTGTTTATCAAAGGATGGATAATACCATCCGCCAGTGGTTAGCAACACGAACTCTGCCATCCACTAGAAAGGGTTTTAACTAATGAATAGCATTAATCATTCTTTAGACAACCAAGGGCTGATTTCCGATACGCATTTAGTTTATACGATTTGATATTGCCAAGTAGGAAATGTTTCTGACTAAATTTTGTCTCCTCTATCAGCTCCGCATAGAACACTTGTAGTCGAATATATAAGCCCTTTGCTTAATCGCCCTAGGCGATCTTCTCAGTCACATGAGGTAATGCCGCTCTTTTGTCCATTTTACTTATAAAATTCGACCCATACTTGTTGAACATGCAATGTTCATTATACCAAACTTACTGATACTACAGGAAAAAGAGGCGCTTGAAACCATGAAAGGAACTTGGCAATTAACGTAAATAATTCCTTATTAGGATATCATTTAGATTCTGGCCCAATTTGTTAGTCACTATGCCATACCACTGTGTTGAAAGTCGATAGGAATACGTGTGTGCCTTGCCATGGAGTCAGCAACAACTGTGCACTTCACCGTCATTTTGGGACACATTTACCAATAGAGCGACTCTATGTTATAATTATGCGTCTATTTTTCAAATACGCGATTTTTTTGTGTTTTGTAAACAACGCTTTATTCAAAGCACTTTTTAAAAAAATGTAAAATACACAAATCTTATGCTAGGCGACAACCCCATAAATTGGTAATATTGAGATATTTGACTAATGCTTAGCTGACCTGTCTATTGTATTTAAGAACAAAAACATGTCATTTCGAAGTTGGTGGCGACAAAGACGTTTTTATTAGACAAATGTTTTCGACAAAATGTCGATTTGAAAACAGCAAAGTTTTATTTCCGTGGGCGTCAACAGTATAAATTGATTGATCGGAACTTTCTAAACTCAGAGGGCGACATAGAGCTCTTTTAATGATTACTGGGAATAGCTAAAGCAGGTATGTGATTTGTGATCTCCGTGTTTTTTATGGTCTAAGACGTCGTTATCATATTAATTTTATTTCAGCAGGTTGTTATAGCTTTTAAGTCAGCCTGGGTCTACAAAGCTATCGATCTCATGACAACTTGAGAAATATTCGATCCCTATTTTTCAGCGTTATGTACAAGGCGACATTTAACCGTGTATATAGTATATATACTGCTGGAGTGGTTCATAAAAGAAAGGCGGATCGCCGAGTTATGAAATAGGAAGATTGTACCACGGTATGTGATTTCAGGGGACTAAACTAAAATTATTCCTTTATATTTAGACTAAAAGTCTCCATTTTATTCCACGTGTATGTTTTCTTTGATTGTTGTGGTCGACCGACATGAATAGTTGTAGCATCGTTATTGTTTTGGCCATCGTGGGACAACTTCGAGTTAAGGCAAACAGTAAGTAAGCATGGAAACAATTTCATTGCTCATGTGTCTTCCAAAGCCTGGCATATCTTTATGGTTATTACTACCACCGCCTTTGCAGGCCATTTTTTTTTTTACTATGTACATTGATTCTGAAAAGAATCAATGTTTTTGGCGATGACTATTGTATATCTAAATTTTTATTTATTTTTTTTTTTTTTTATTTTTACCACAGTGTAATAGCCTGCGTCGCAGACAGTCTAAACCGCCGGTATAGTCCGTCTGCGCAACAGCTCCCAAAAGTTTGTTCTGATATCCCGCAGTTTGTGTATCCATTTTTGATTGGCTACTTTCTTACGCACTTTCTGATTGGATAATAACTATCACGTAATGCTAAAAATAATTGTGTGTGGGTTTCCCAAGAACATATGTACATTTGTACATTATTAAACGTCGAATCTACTTCGAGTTGGAAATAAGATGTCTGTAATAACAGAAGAGGATTGGCAAAAAGCGTTCAAATCCGTGAGAGAGCAGTTTGAAATCGATAATCTTCTACCTGAACAGGAAACCTCGCTTCGCGAATTTCTTGGATGTCAAAATATTTTTGCAAATTTGCCGACGGGCTACGGTAATATCTTTGATTTTCCAGTGTCTTCCGATCGCTGCCGATGCTCTGTTCGAAAAGCCTCGTAGTTCCAGTGTTCTCGTTGTAATATCGCCATTACGATCGCTTATGGAAGACCATGTTCTCTGGCGAAGCCGGACAAAGATAAATATGACAACCATGACAAGAAGCAGCATAACTTGCAACAGTTAACTAAACAGCCGGGCCTGGCGTAATAATTCAAAATGCAAGTAACCAACATGTTCGCGGAATATTTCAAACTTTGTCCCTCCAGAGCTAACATTTAGAGAGCTTAAAACATATCCTGGAGTACAAAATGAGCCAAAAAAAGCTAGCACGTGGCAAAAAACAGAGGTGTCAAACTCTTACAAATTACACGCGGATAACAGCGGAAACCACACAGACCTATGACCTCTAACGGCTCTACTCCAGGGCTCTACTCTGGAAATGTCCTCCTGAAAACACAGGATTATTGCTGAGTGAAATATTCAAAGATCCCCCTATCGTATCATACAAAAGGGGCAGATCCTTAAAGATATACTAGTTCGAGCAAAACTTTCAAAGTGGCTATTTATTAATACACGTGGATAGGAGTTGTGTAGGTCTGTCACTCTATTGTTAGCATTGCGTGATATATTTCGCAAGAATATGACCAGTCACAAGGCGCGTAAGAAACTAGCCAATCAGAAATGGATACACAGATCCGTGTATCCATGCGGGATATCAGAACAAGCTTTTGGGAGCAGCTTCACAGACGGACTATATCGGGGATTTTGCGACACGTCTGGCTGCAACGTAGGCTACAGCGTAAGTGCTACTAAAATTTTAATTGTTCACGGCATCTATATGGTCTTAAGCTCGGTGCATTGTCATGGTAACTAAGCATTGAAAGTACAATATTTTCTCGCACTTCGTATTTAGAGTAACACTGAATTGGACGTCATGTGTGTTTTACTTTTGTTACTAATTTATATAGTGAGTTATAAGTATGGGACGGATTTCACTCCTTCACTCACTGTTAGACTTTTTGTTAATCCGCTGTCCATTTCGTAAGGCTTTCTGGGTCGCTTACGCCTCAGAATTCGATGTCGAACGTATTCAAGTGGCCTACGTATTTAAAGGTTCATTGCCCTGGTACAGCGGCCCATAAACATTTTCCATCTTCAATCAGTAGCTTCGGGCTTTTCCATTTTCAAATGTACACAGCACGACATTTGGGTGTACCTATCCTCGAACCCAGATCTCCCACGGCCATGTGGAAAATTGGGACCCTTAAAAAGAACCATTCACGGTTAAGGTATTATTGCTGCATCTCTTTTCACAGTAGCCAATAAAAAATGGCGTAGTATCGAACTTTCTCATATCTCACTTTTTAGCGGCAAACAGAGTGAGATCTGGGTACGAGATTAGGGTGTGTCCACTTAATAAGGGTTCGAATATATGTGACTTAAATAAATACACTCGATAATTTTAGTTCCATTCTGTGTAGAAAAACAGCCGTCATATAAAGGATAACTATAGTTCGAATAATATAAGTGCCGTTTTCTTTGTGTTTGTATTTTTATGTATGTTTGTACCCATTTTTATGTATGTTTATGTTATTACTGTTTACATTATTTATTATTTGTAATTAATATAAGATTAAATTTGGAAATACAGTTAACAATAAAGATTAGCGAAAAAACTGAGCAACGACGTTTCGGTGTCATCCTGGCACCATTTTCAAGTTAAAAAATATTAGTGCGAAAAGTAAACTAATTTATACCAATGGTAGAGGTGCGAAATTGAATAAATTAAGATTAAGATAGCTGTTCAATGTTCATGTTCATTCCAATGAGGTGTCAAACATTGGTAATGAGTTCAGTGTCTGTTCAAAACCTAAACAAATACTTTTGCGCGAATGGAGTCTGACTGTGTGTTAAGGCTCGGTTTCTTCTTGCGAATCCACAACATTTCGTGGATCAAGCAATCGAACTTTCCCTGACATTTCTTTAGGATCTTAAAGTTGTTAGTCAGGTCACCAACTGTATCAACTCGGTGTTCATTTTGAAGGTGTTTTCCGATGGCGGTAAATCGGTGTTCCTCAATGCGCTTGTAAAGATGACGGCTAGTGTAACCGATGTATTCTGCATCACACAGATCACATATATAGTTATAAACAACGCACTGTTGATTGATCAAAGGTGGTTTTGGCTCTTGTACTTTGAGATCATCGCCAATTTTACGGCTTCTGAACACCGGCTGTAGTTTGTGATCAAGTTTATTACTCAAGTCCGAGAGATGTTTCTTTACTATGTCCGCTGATTTCTGGTCTTTAAAAGGCAGGACAATGCGGTAGATATTCTCTGTTGGAGGCGTCGATCTTGTGTCTGGTGACATCACTGAATTAACGAAACGGGTGATGGTGGAATTCACAAGAGAATCTGAGTACTTGAGGTTAGAAAAGATCAGTTTAAGGCGTTCGCATTCTGTTGAGAAAAGTTCCCATGTTGAGGACAAGCGGACATCAGACACAAGATCGACGCCTCTAACAGAGAATATCTACCGCATTGTCCTGCCTTTTAAAGACCAGAAATCAGCGGACATAGTAAAGAAACATCTCTCGGACTTGAGTAATAAACTTGATCACAAACTACAGCCGGTGTTCAGAAGCCGTAAAATTGGCGATGATCTCAAAGTACAAGAGCCAAAACCACCTTTGATCAATCAACAGTGCGTTGTTTATAACTATATATGTGATCTGTGTGATGCAGAATACATCGGTTACACTAGCCGTCATCTTTACAAGCGCATTGAGGAACACCGATTTACCGCCATCGGAAAACACCTTCAAAATGAACACCGAGTTGATACAGTTGGTGACCTGACTAACAACTTTAAGATCCTAAAGAAATGTCAGGGAAAGTTCGATTGCTTGATCCACGAAATGTTGTGGATTCGCAAGAAGAAACCGAGCCTTAACACACAGTCAGACTCCATTCGCGCAAAAGTATTTGTTTAGGCTTTGAACAGACACTGAACTCATTACCAATGTTTGACACCTCATTGGAATGAACATGAACATTGAACAGCTATCTTAATCTTAATTTATTCAATTTCGCACCTCTACCATTGGTATAAATTAGTTTACTTTTCGCACTAATATTTTTTAACTTGAAAATGGTGCCAGGATGACACCGAAACGTCGTTGCTCAGTTTTTTCGCTAATCTTTATTGTTAACTGTAATTAATATAACTGTAAAAAAAGAATATCGATGTAAGTGTATCGTGGTTGGATATCCATCTCAAAGCTGTTATTACGTGTGCTGTAAAGGTCCATCAGCCCTGAAAAGAAGAAGCTCCCCATGCCTTCAATCACCTTGTCAAAATAACGGCCGATGCTACGATACCGCCAAGGGTTATCAGTGTCAGTGTCCTGAAGGTTAAAGTGGCAGACGATGTGAAAGTAAGCCTGCTTTTAAAATGCTGTTTTGGTTAGCTGAATACAAACCGGAAAATTCATGCTAAAATAGCTCTATATTAAGAGCTTGTAGAATTATAAAGCTTATACTCTACGTTTGTTTATTTTTTTTAGTTCATGATCTGAAATATAAATGCACCGATTCTGATCCAGAACAATGCCCACTTTGGGCAAAAAAGGGAGAGTGTCAAAACAATTCGAGATGGATGTTTAAAAACTGCAAAAAGAACTGCAAAGGTGAAGAGTGTGGTACGTCTATCTGTGGAAAGTCTAGCCTTAGTTATTTACAAGAATCGAGCGACGCAAACAAAACCCACCCTCAGCATGGATGGCTAAACTTACATATTAAATCTGGTTCTCATATTCCGCTGACCTACCTGCGGCGTAGACGCCGGTTGCAACTAACAACGTTCGGCGATCTGTTTCAGTGGGGCCCCGGCGCATCTTGCCATGGATCGTCGACGTACTCTAATTGGCGAGAAATGCAAATCGAATTGGCGCATTTTCAACCATTCCACCTGCAAATATTGATCGAATCGTCTAACTGGAGTACGTTGCGTCTGCAGATGATGTTCGCATAAAATATTTTCATCGCCGATAACTGCCCAACTTCGCAGGCAAGCCGGCGGTCAATGCCTGGGACAAATTATGATTCGGCGTTAGATGTTCACATATTCCGTGACGGCTTCCCAGGTATGTCGGTGGCCTATGAGAACCAGGCTTTAGCGGCCTACGTTCTAGACGTCTCGTACAGCTTGCTAAACGGTTAGCTAGACTACCGTGGTTTTATATTGTAAATAACTTTATATCAAGGCATGCGTTCAAAACAAGGCCCAACACTGCACGAGCTCTGCTTGCATCTCGGCTAGACTACCGTGGTTATATACTGTAAATACCTTTGTACTGTAAATACCATAGATCACAGATGACGTCAAAATGTAGTAAGAACAAAAACATGGCACACGTAGCCTGCGAACAAGCTCCCGTCGAGGACCAAAAAAATATTTGGCGAGCACTAAACAGAAGAATGAGCGAAGCGATCGGGGCGGGACAGGGGAGCCTCCCTCGCTTCGTTCGGGCTCACCGGGAGCCTGTTCGCAGGCTAAGCACACGAGGCGATAGCCCCTGATGTTTTTACCACATTTTGAAGTCTTCTGTGATCTATTGCTGATCAGACGTAGAGCAAACTATGGCGAGCTTTGCCGTAAAGGAGAACAATCATTGTATCGTTATTACCATAATGTTGATTTGCGCGCTAACTAATTTAAAGTGAAATTAGTCAAAATCAAAATAAAAGGTTAATAGCAATTAAACATCACATCGCAATATCAGTAACAACATTGTTTTTGGACTATATATTAATACTTGGCCTGTATTGCAAGTGATGCCACACTATAGAGCTAAACATCATATACTCTAATATACGTAACGAGTCCACTGTTAGTCCTCCGAACTGATTAAACTCTCATTATTATAGGAGAAAAAATCCATAAGACATCTGTAAAATTTAATGTCAGACTGTTTTATCCATTAAATCTACTATAAATAGTCCCACATAAACTATGAAATGTAGCGATGATACTCTAACGTTCTAAAGACAAGATGATCACGGCAAGTCAAGCTCCACATGAGGCATAGCGAGCATGGTGAGTTTAACATTTATTGCAGCTCTTTTTACACTGCTCCCTCATGAAATCTTGGTTCTTGCCGCACTCTCCAAGTTGCGCCCACCGTCCACACTTTACATGGTTGTTCCCGCAAGCTTTAAATAAACAAAATGAAAAAAAAATTCAGCTTATTCATATTGCAAGGTTTCTTGAAAATTTTTGAATTGCCGTTTGGAGCAAGGGCAGTTTTGTTAACCATCGCATGGTGACATTTTGTTACCTAGTACACAATGAAGAAGCTAGTTTAAAGGAGTAGTAACTGTCCTTTTATGTGGTAATTATATATATGAGTTTCAAATACCGAATAGCAAGACAGCTTATTACAATTTAGAACCCATAGTGGATCAATATCAAGGTAGTGTCTATATGATTTGGATGTACCTGAAACAATAAGGGTGTGTAAAAATGCTGAAACCCTTTCCATTTATATAATAACCCAAGTCATTCTCACATTTTGATTGGTTTTCGCCTATGATCTATTAGAGGACAGACGCACGATTGACGTCATCACTACAAAGTTTTTCCCTCTGTGTTTTAAAATGGCGGAAAGTTTTAAGAATTTAGATATACCTCTTACTAACCGAATTCGAGGTCCGTACTGTAAGTTACGGACCGAGTTTTTTCCCCTTCGATTTATGGCCCAAGCGCGAAGCGCGCGGGTCATAAATCGAAGGGGAAAAAACGATCGAGGATCCGTAACTTACAGTACGGACCGAGAAGACGAGGTTAGTAAGATATTTATCATATCTCTAGTGTGTGCCTGACGAGTTCGGAAACGATTTCTGTTCACGCGGACTCGGAATGGCTTCAAATTTCTGACGAGTCAGTTTGAAACCGTTTTTAAGTCGTTAGCACGCTTTATTACATAATTTAGAGTATAAGAAAGTTTTAAACTTTCACTTGCTATAAAAGTTAAGAACACTTATCGATAAATCACGAAACATTTCGGCAACAAAACCAACTTTAAATTTTAGCGGGCCGTACTGGAGAGTACGGCCCGCTAAATTGACCAATCACAGCGCTTCTACTAACTGAGAGATATAATAAAATATTTTACGTGACTGGGCAAAAGATAAGGTACAAAAAGTTCCTGTTGAGGCATTTAACAGGTACGAGAAGCAGGAATAAGAAAGATAAAGCCGTTTCTTTTTTGGAAAATGATTCAGGAAAAATACTCGGGCAGTCTCAGTCGACAGTCGAGCTAGACTAAACCAAGCACAAAATTGGTCTTGGTAAGCCGACAACCATTGCTTTATCTCGAATTTAACAAACGTAACGGACAAAATGTTTATGAGATTAATTTATTTAAAAAGTCAACTTTTTTTAGTCTCAAAATAGCTGTTGACACACTGATTGATGTCAGGAACGAAACATCAACACATCACTTCATCAAACCTGTTAAAATAAACACATAACCTTGCTTTCCGATGCGAATGCTCCAGTCCGTTTCGGGGCACAGTAGCAAGCAAAGTATAGCTCACTACAGCTCACGGCCAACTGTATCGCAGCTAGAAGGTGTCTCCGACACTATTTCAAACGGATTTGAGAATCACCAACCACAGAGGATACAAATTTCCAGCGTCACTAACGCTCCTTTCATTCAGAACTCGAATCGAATAGCCTCCAGATTGACCGCAACCGCAAGTTTTCCGAGCGTATTTTTTCAACTCCAGCAACATTCAATACAACGTCCAAGCTTTTTGGCTCATAGGAATGCTCTGATGACCAAAAATGACTTGACTTTTCCAGCATTTTCTTTAAGATTTGCAGATTTCGCAGTTCAATTTTGCTTTCGCTGTAAGTTTTCATTCCACGAGAAGTGACGGTCGAGTCAAGTTTGATAGTGACGTGATTTTCCTGGACCAATCACAGTTCTTTGCTACGCATAGCAACCAATGATATTGCTTCATTTTGTATAGACAATAGATTACGTCAAATGGCTTTTTTTGTGTTCGCCAAAGTGGGCAAACGCCGGCTTTCGAGTTATGTTGAAAGATTTTGAATTAAAAAAAGGCTTTATCTGTAATAGTTTGTTTCGTTATTATATAAAACAAATAGATTCCATGTTCCCGTGCGTCTGTTTAGTAACAGATCACAGAAGACGTCAAAGTGTAGTAAGAACATCAGTGACACACTCGGCTATCGCCTCGTGAGCCACTTTTTTGTTCTTACCACATTTTGACTTCATCTGTGATCTATTACTGAACAGACGCACGGCAACATGGAATCGATTTGTTACGCATACCGCAATGTTGCGGTGTCTTTATTCCTACATAGTCTTACAGTGGGCGTACATTGTTAGAGAATGCTTATATAAAATATTCCACTTGATACTTATCACAGCAGATCTGTATCCATTGTAAGGTTTGAAAAGAACGAAACTATCCGAGGGGCAATTTGCGGTATGTTTTCAGTCTAATCGTTATTACGCTTTGCTAAGACTCAGTAGGACTACTCCTCTCCTTTCAAGTTAGACCACTGATTACCGTAAACACCGGTGGAGAAGCCACAACTTTTTACTCAAATTGATCGTAACGAATCGAGGATGCATCGTATCTGTAAAAACATCAGGACAACGTGCCGAGCATTTGCAAAAATTAGCATTTGCAAAAATTAACATTTTCCATCGAAAATTTGTAGCTATGTATCGCAAACTAAAAAGGACTTCATAAAAAGTTACCATGGTAGGCGCTGATCATTGCTTTCCCAAGCTTGGTGGCTCCTAGAAGAGTCCTAAGCTTACATAAACTTTCATTTCTTGCTGTTAAATATCATTAACCTTCGTTATAAAATCCTTTATCCCTTTATCCATTCCGCCACAAAGCTATTTACAGTGTCGCTGTACTTCGATCAAATAGACTTTGTTTACGGTACTCTTACATTAAGTCAGTGAACAGGTACCGTAGCATGATGTGGACAACGAAAGTGAGGCAGGAGCCTATCGTTAATCTATTTTATATCCGCGATACTTGGGATTATGCTTGAAAAATTTAATTTCACGAGACCCTTGAACGAATGATCTTTAAAAAAAGAGCCATTAAATAAGAATGAAAACTCCCTCGGAATTAATTTAAAAAATCCTTACATTGTTGATGAAATTAAAATTCTCAATATACTTTTAGCAAAATGCGATGTTCCACATCTTTCCTTATTTAGACATGATGATAGAAGTGAATGCAGCCATAACACTACTGGAAAAATTGCTACTGAAATATGGCTACTTTTGGACATCTAATTACTACTCTTACTTACTTCCCCCCTTAATTTTGTGGCACTTTATCTGAAAATTGACAAAGTGACTGTATGTTAGTAATGCGGGCGAGGATTGTTACTCATGCTACACAAGAGAAGGAAAGGTGAAGGGTGAGAGAGGGACAGAAAAAAGGAAAGAAAGAAGCTAAATTTAGAAAATAAATATCTTGACTCTGCAGTACCTGGAAGAACACGAACTTACCACAAACATGGCAGCTTTTCTGACAGTTTTTCAACATCCAGTCCTTGTTCTTGATACATTCTCCTTTGCCTGCCCATTCGGGACACTTCAGCCAATTGTCCTTACAGACTGGAAAATAGAAGTGTGCCGTCAAAATAAATTTAATATTCGTGGCATAACTGATTATGAAAGATTTTTTTTCTTTTTCCCAAATAATTCTTTGTGTTCGTTACATTGGATGTGCAGAAGAAAAAATATCACCGAACACAACTTTAACAGGAAGTAATTATCAATTAGATTATCGCCTCAAGATTATTGTCTGAGATGAGAGCTGATGAAGTCTCAGGCCAAATCAACTATCACGTCATAGAATTCCAGAAAAATAACAAACTAGCGTTAATAATTGAGGAGACGAAAACAGCGATTTAATTTCTTTTTATTGAATGAGAAAACATACAATTTAATTTGTCTCCGACCACAAAGCGCCAAACCTGCAAACTGCGCACGCAAATTCATTCATTGAAAATCAGAGCAAGCTAGAAATATCGTTTACATGCATTTCTTTCCTTTTCCTGATTTAGCTTATTACAGTAATAAGTCTCTGAGGTCACAATAAACAGAGAAGAGGAAATTAGAGTTCAAAAATCCTCTGTATTTCCGAGAACTCTCATGTTAATCACTGATAGACTTGCCCAACCGACAAAGATTCTCATTAAAATACTATGTGGTTTCTAATACGCATGATCTTTTTAGTGATGAATCACGACAGAGTTATAAGCAAATGGGATGAAATTCGCAGCTTAGGCTTCAAATCATGATATTCCGATCATAGAGCAGTTTCCCTACTCTCCGACCCCACCGTTCTGCTGTAAAGTTACTGCGTTGGTTTCTTGAGAGAGGGACTGACAAGCTCACTGAAGTCTTTCAGAGCCTATATTAGCCAGCTTGCTCAGGCTTCCTGTTAGACCTTCACAGCTACCGTAGCTGCCCCGGGACATCAGCCCCACTGTACTTCCACTCGGACAGGCAATCACATACTCCACTGATGCCCCAACATCCCACGAACGAGGACACAGTTAATGGATGAAGTTTGGAAAGTGAATGCGCACATAAACAAAGCAAGGTATGTATTTGCCTCACTCAAACCCTTTTGGTACTCTAGAAAGCTAAGATCTACCGAAAAACCAAACTGAGGTTATTGTTAAGGTATATACCTTACGTATGGATCAGGTGGAATGCTGAAAAATAGGACAGGAAATAGCTTAGAAGATTGAGGGTTTTTTTTTTGCAAGTTACGGTGAGTTTATTACCACAGATTCCGCAGCTCAGAGCACAATTCGTGGACATATAGGATGGATTCCTCGAACACTGGCCGTTCTTCTTCCAAATCGGACACTGTAATTCGTCGTTATCCTTGCACATCGGTGGTTCTGTGTTAAAGAAAGATGAAGAGATCACAATACGTTCGACAACTGTTCTCAGCCAATCAGGGCAAATATAGAGCGTCGAAAATAAAGCGATTGGTTTAGCATCAAAGACGCTACACGATTGGCTTAAAAGACTCGCGCCACTTTTTCATCCAATCAGAAGTAAAACCAAAACCAGTCATGATTCACTCACACACGCTTTCCCGCGCTCCGTGTCAACTACCTGTAATTACTTCGAGTTTTGATTGGTTGACTAGATTGTCTGTCTTCTTTGAGATTGGGCAGAGTGATAATCTCGGTTTTGGTGTTAAGACACTCAATCGAAAACCGCTCTATTACATTTTGAGACAATAAATGTCAACGCCAACGACAAGTATCATGATTAATCAATCAATGGCGTTGGTTTATGTTTTTAAAGCGTTCAATTCCATTAAATTTTCCCACATTTTACTTTTGAAATCCTAAGTCCTCTAGTTGCCTGTTTCTTGGTTTTACGTATTACGACAGTTCAGTATATAGTGTTTTCACATGACGTTACGGTAGTCATATTGGTGTCCCAAAACAATGAAACGTTGGCATGTTGGTGTATCAAACCAATCCTGTGGGAATCAAACTCTTTTCTTATGTAAACACTTTGCTAGCCACGTGAATAAAGTCTCTCTATTAGGAAACTAATGGAGCCATTGTTATTAGTTATGTATACTTCGAATCAAATCATAAAATATAATTACTTAACTTAGCTCAGTACATAGAATACAATATAGATAGATTACATTAAAGATGAATAAAAATAACTATGAATTATTAGTTAGTAAGTAAGGATAATGCGCTCTTCACTTTTGACTCTTCTGTCATGCGCTTCATGTTCTCTGCTCGTTAAGGAAAGGCAGGGCGGCCACGTCGACGTTTTTCCTTTTTTATCACATTGGTGAGAGAGGGTTGCAATATCTGCGTTATAAATTGCAGAAAACGATGCGTACCTGAATTACCCACTTGGGGTATCCGCAAACCCGTAGGTGGATCTGCAAGTAGGAAACAGAACTGAATTAGTTGAACAAACTGCAATTTGCTGTGGTTTTGAAAGCCGTGACTGTTTTTCAGTTCTTGTGAGCTAACAACAAGGACAGGTCAAAAAAATTCACCTCACAATATCATTTATTGGGTCAATGGCACGTGAAGGTAATATGAACCTTTTTATCGTAATTTTTCTATCCAGCATTACTGCCTTCAATGCCAACGAACCTGAGCCTAACATCACCTTTTCATTGAACTCTGCAAGTGATGCAATCCACATAACTTCATTAATCATGATGGACTTAAAAAGGAAGGTCTTCGTTTCAATACTTTCAGCAATTTTTGGCATAGCAATATATTTGCATAATTAACTCTGTGTGAGTACTTACGGCAAACTTTACAGCTCTTCTTGCAGTTCACACGCATGTAGGCAGTATTTTTTGAGCAGCCGTTCGGTTGAGCAGCCCACGCTGGACAGTTGGCGTTGTCGTCTTTGCATTCTGTGATGCGAAACAGGAATCAACAAAGAATATTTAGTCTCTTGGGGAGAACTGAAATCAGTTATTCAATCAATATTAAGGTAATTAGTCTGAAATAAAAGTGACAATAGATTTTTGTTCAAACTTTGTTCACTGAATATTTGTCATATGATAACTTCAATTTTGAAATAAAAAAGGGGGGTGCCCATGCTCATTAAGGAGCATTGAGGCATTGGAAATGCCTCATTTTGGCATTATTTAATGCTTATTATAAAGACGCATTCCCAGTAATTGTAAAATCTTTGTGAGCCCAGACTCATAAGAACATGCATTAAACTACAGTCAATACATTGTGTCGGACACAACTAAACATTTTAACTTTGATTCAGACAGAAAGCTAAATCTTTGATTAAAAATTTGAACCAAATTTCTTGACGTGGTTACCGACTGCAAAGAAAAGACCACAGTGTATCTGCTTTTTTTCTTATTGATTCAATTTTCAGCGATAGAAATTAGATCAGTCTTTTCTCACGCAAAGCTTATTTTTTTATTTTTTTTTTTTTGTATTTTATTGTTTTTATTTGTAAGTTTTGCAATGGACAAGCAAAGAGATACTGTAATGCTAGTTTTACAATTTTACATTAAAAAGGGATACACACACACACACAAAAAGAAGAAAATGGGAGGTAAAGAAGCCTATTACAATGTAAATATAAATAGATCTCTACATACGTCATCACAAAACATAAACTAAATTAGCTGGAGCAAGGTAGAAATTTGTTCCATTTTTTATAATGTTTTACCAATTTATTGCTGTTAGCTGCAATTTTCTGTTCAATCTGGCAAGTTGCTTTAACCTTGGCTATGAAGACCTTTAGAGAAGGATGTATGATATTTAATTTACAGTTATAAATATAATATTTAGCTAATAAAATAATATGATTTAGAATATGAAAGTCTTCTGCGACATTGAATACTCCAAAGATAACATTTTCTAGCGTTAAGGATGTCGAGATTACCTTTTTTTCAGAAATCCAGGAACAAAGCAACTGCCAGAAAGATTTTGTTACATTGCAATGAAAGAATAAGTGCTCAGGGGACTCGACTTCTGTTTGACAAAAGGCGCAAAGTGGAGAGTCAATCATTTTAAGTCTGAATAACTAATCATAAGCTTTGCGTGAAAAATTATTCACGCAAAGCTTATGATTAGTTGATTACAATGATTAGAAAAAAAATTGGGGTGCCCGTGCTCGTTGGTGAGCCAGAGCCATTTTTCAACTGACAGAGCTCAATATCAGGGCAAATCCGCCATGTTTTCAATGTGCGCGTGCACGAACGCGCACTAATGACGCCATAAATTATGCGCAGTAAGGATGCGCAATGCAAATGTGAGGAATCACGTTAATGGGGCGAGAGATGTTCAGTAAAAATGAAAATACAATAAGTGCTGCAGTAATGTGGCAAAAATGGTTGTAAAGAAAAAGGGTAAATTCCTTTATGCCGGTATTGCAACCAAAACAATTCACTTTAGCTAGTGTAAGAGACTAAAAGTAAATGGTCTATTGGAGTCTCCGCAGACCATCCTACCACATGTGTCGCAGCTTCTGGCACAATGCTTGCTCATAAACTTGACATATTTCTTACAATCCCCTTCTGCCTTCCATTTTGAACACGACACGTAGTCATCCTGGCAAGCTAGGGAAATAAAGTTTAAAAAAGACAAATTATAATTGCTACGTCCACTCCCAACCCGCGTGATAGCCATACTTATAAAGTAAATAAATGGAAACATGCTAATAGAATAATTGCCACACGCATGTATTTCAGCCCATGTATTTCCTTCCCATTACATGGAAATTACTACCTTCCATATGAACATGGCACAGTTCAAGAAGAAGTACATAAGCAATCGAGTCCTCTAGACCTGGTTATTAAAAGGGTCACGCAAATTATCTTGAAACCTTTGAGCACTGTCCGTCCAAGAGGGGGAAGTCAAGGCGGGGGGGTACATCCATAGAATATTTGACATTTTAGCGGAAAGTATGTTGTTTTAGCTCTTTCCTCGACTACCCGTAATAAAAATATGGTAGTCATAAACGTCTGAATATCTGGTATCTTTCGTCATCATGTTGTCATGCTTATCATTATTAAAAACTGGATCATTGAATAATGAAATTCGAGAGCTTTCATTGGCTAAACCAGCATGAGTCATGAGCAGTATACCATGCTCTACAAATATGCGAGCGTACGCGTGATTTTTTATCTTTATTTTAGTTTAGTTTCTATATTTTGGAGGTGTTTTTATCTTTATTTTAGTTTAGTTTCTCTATTTTGGGGGCGTTTTTAATAAAACAATTATTCCACTCGTACTTGTTGGATATGAGATGATTATAGCCAATGAATGAGTTGCCAGTAATCGGATACCCGTGTTTGCGAAAAGAACTCTGGGATCGTCAGGGAGCAAACATTGCAAGTCCCTAGAAGGAAATGTATGGCGAAAAGCTGTTTCGACGCCCAAAAACATTGTTTTGGGGAGAGATCAACGCTTTTTCGCCTTTGTTTTATCGCAAATGGATTTTGGCAATGTTGATACATGGAAAATGTAAGTTTTTGTTTGAATAACCGTGAAATAAGTGATAAAATTTACCGATAGACTCCCTTTTGCTTGCGTGAGGTTTATTGTGAAATACATTGAAGAGAATATTGAAATTTCAATACACGCCTAATCTCGAGAGGCTACCCGGAGCAAATGGTAGAAAAGACCCTCCGAGAAGTTAAATATTAAGACAGAAAAGAAGCTCTAAAACAGAAATCGAAAATTGCAGAAGGAACTACTACCCCTTGTGTCGGGCAATTTTACTCAACCGTCAATACCAAACTTTGGAAAGCATCATCACGCACAAATGGCACTTTCAAATACAAATACTCAGAGATATATTCAGGGAGCTACCCTTGATCTGTTATAGAAAAGGAAAATCACTGAAATACGTGCTTGTAAAAGCAAAACAAAGGCTTTGAGCAACACTAGTAGCCACACAGCATGAGTCGCGCGGACTCATTTGTCATTAAATCAACCCCAGACAGTACAATAATCGCCATAATCGCTTATTTCCAGTATTATTTGTACGACTAAGCTTTCAAATAAGCCAAAAGTAGCCTGTACACAACTTAAAAGGCTTTACGGGGTTATTTCCTCTCGATTTACACCTAATTAATTTTGTAATATTTTCAGACCATTACGCGATGTAGATTTCACAATAAACTTCACGCAAGCAACGGAGTTTATCGGTAGATTTTGTCACATATTTCACGGTTATTCAAAGAAAAACTTACATATTCCACATATCAACATTGCTCAAATCCATTTGCGATAAAAACGACGACGAAAAAGCGTTGATCTCTCTCAAAAATCGTTTTCTTGTACCTCGAAACAACTTTTCGCCATACATTTCCTTCTAGCGACTAGCAATGTTTGCCCCCTGGCGATCCCAGAGTTCTTCGCGCAAACACGGGTATCCGATTACTGGCAACTCATTCATTCTACGCGCCTCGTTACTGATCTACCATCTCTTATCCAACGCGCGCTCGTGCGCTTATTACAAAATATTCTTAGATACTTACTGTTTGATTACTATTATTATTATTATTATTATTGTTGTTGTTGTTGTTGTTATTATTATTGTTGTTGTTATTATTATTATTATTATTATTATTATTATTATTATGACTCGCATATTTACAATTTTGATTGTTTGTTCTTTTTATACCGTCGTGAAAACTTACAGCAAAGTCCGGGATCGATGTACACGTCATCAATAGCAAAGTCGGAGTATCCTGGCTGGCCTACCTGAGCAATGATTTTGATCTATTATAACAAAAGAAAGTTAATTAACATACAAAAGTTCCCACTGCGTAAGCTGAAGTTGTTACGGAAGGCAGCGATGAATCCAAAAATTTAAGACTTAATTTCTTATTCAAAAATCACGTCTTAACTTATTTGTTGGCTTGTTTACACCCATGATAATTGCATTGTTTGTCTATATTACCTGAAATTTGGCTCCCTCTGGAACATCTAGGCTGACTTTGGCCCCAATCCAATGAACACCTTGATCTCCTGACCGGAAGAAAATAGTTGCAGCTTTTCCCCAACGTCGCTGCAGCGTTACTAAAAGTGAGCCCATTGTTTTACCATACATGGTATAAAAGAATTTCATGCACTGACCGCCTTTAGGAGCAGTCAACCAACGTGGGCTCTCAAGAATAGCGCGACTCCCAGCTTGAGCAGGTGCAGAGGACTCCACGTATAGATAAAAACCTAGAGAGATGTGAATGTAGAAATAACATTAGGTATTAAATAAAATACCACTAATCTTTCCATGTTTATCATTTAATTAGGACTAAAGTTTCCGCTATAAAAAAAAAATAAAACTGCGGTAAAATGTAGGTTATAAGCTCTCTCTCCTCCAGCGTAAAAGATCTCCTGGTTACCGTCCCATCTGTCCATTATTTTAAAAAGACATTACACTACTTCGACGCTAACCACGTCCAATCAGAGTGGCATTAGTTCATCTAGAGTAACGGTAAAGGTAATGGTAGTTCTTAAAAGGCGTGTTTTTTGAACTTCAACCTGAGCGGAAATCATTAAGTGAGCTAGAAGAAACGTGTTTGCCAGCCGATGGTGTTTTTGGTCTGGTCCTTTGGGACTGATTCGTCAGTTTGGTCGTGACGTTATAAGCTGTAAGATTCGCGAAAATCCCAGCGAGGGATTCGAACCAATGACATATACCGGTTGGTCGCTCTAGCCAATGAGCCACGGCGAGACTCCCGGTGATTCTAATGATATGAGTGTCACAGTGGTGGCCATCTGTGGTAAGTTTCGATCCGTCTAATGTTTACTCAGATTAAGTCATTACTGACGACGCTTTAACGTGATAAAATTCATTGCCAAGACGACGCGTCTAGTTAATTCCTTCGAAATTCCTTTCCCGTCTGTGAAAATGATGTGTTTAATTTAAACTTCAAGCTTCAACGGGATTCGAACCCGCCGCAACTGTTCCTCAAGACTGCACGTCTCAATTACTTAAGTTGTGTATTAAACATTGAAGGTTTCCTATCTAATTATATCGTTATTCATGAATTTCATATATTCTGTTGCAAATAGCATGTATCTACAATAAAATGTTGAAATAAACCTTTTCCGGTGGTGTGGTCTCGACTGGGTCCAGTTTCCTTTGTCTGGGTAAAGAACTGTTTCCGGCGCCACTGTATTTGCCCAGCATTTTTCCACATTCCAAACGCTTTACTATCGAAATCAGTGTCTTCATATCCTGCAGAAATGTATTTAGTAAAAACAAAATAAACACAACATAGCAAACGCGTTTACGTGGCGTTGGAGTGAGAGAGATCCGATTGATCTGATTTCTTGTTGATGATGTCTTTTTCTGTCATCAAGTCGTCTTTTATTGTTCATCCAGAAGGGAAGTGTGAGCCCGGGAGTGTAAGTGCGTGGCCCTGGGAATATTCTCATTTGTTATATGGCTGTGTCTCACAAGGACTGGGCACTACCGAATTTACGAATTTGATTGGCTGAAATCGATATTGAAAGCGGTCTGGATTTTCCCATCTAGACCGTCATCTAGACCGGTTACATTTTGCGGTTAAAAAGTTGCAAACTAAAATGCAGAAATATTGACTATTTACGTTTAACAATATTTATTTATGGAAGTGCCAAAAAACCTGATGAGAAAAAAGGGAAAGAGGACGAGCAAACTTTGGCAGAATTAAGTTAGGCTCTTCGCCGTTCGCAAGCAAAATGTCAGCTAGTACAAACCAGTTATATTAAACGATTTTCAAAAATTGTTCCTTTTGCCATATAATAAAACATCTTATTAACCGAGCTTAGTCGGTCTGTATGGGAGAATCTTGACCTCGGTCGTGTGTACAGACCTCACTCCGTTCGGTCTGTACTCACGATCTCGGTCAAGATTCTCCCATACAGACCCCTCGCTCGGTTAATAAGAGCTAATTGTAGTCTTTTAAAATGCCCAAAACAGAATTTAATTTTCGAATTTGATTACCTAAGTCAAAACCACAGTAATTTCTCACCAGGTGTACATCTCCTCGTCGTACAGACGTCGTCTTCCTTGGAGTTTCCGATACAATATTTCCCACCATGTTTTGGCTTAGGATTATCGCACTTCCGGAATCGTGTTCTTTTACCGTCATCACATTGAGCATCGCAGTATGTCCAGTCTGACCAACGACCCCAATGTCCATCTATCTTGACTGTGCCAAATGAAATATATACACGATGAGTTTTCCACGAAAGAGAGAAACCAAAGAGAGACAACATTTGAAGCATTCAAAGCCATGCACCGTGTCTCTTGAGTTTTGACTTCGTCTGCATTACACTCTTTTTTTTTATAAGAACCTTTTTTATAAGAACGTCGAGGCTGACTTAAACCAAAATTTTAAGAACATTTTGAGATCATTCCTCAGGCTGAGAGTCGATTAAGAACGCTTTTATTTTGCTAATCTGTATATCAAATGGCAGGCATAAGATAAAGGTAACAAAAAAATGTACATTAACTCAAATACTTAGTGGCATTAACACAAAATCAGCCTTTGCTTAAAACCATCCTACAAAAGAGGTAGATTTCTCAAAGACACGCTCGTAAGAGCCAAATTATGAGAGGCACATATAATCACATCACATCTATCATGTAAGGAGTCCGTACTGGCCCGTCTTCGTTATTTTTATGCCATATAAATTTGGGAACATCTTAAGAACGTTTTCAGCCTCAAATCAAAAAAAAAAAAAAAAAAAATTAAGAACGTTCAGCCTCACCTCCAAAACTAGACGATCTTATATATATATAAAAAGAGTGTACTTGGATCTCTGATTAAAAACCACTACTGCATGATTAAAACCTATCCAAAATATACCTACAAGTTTATCTCAAAGCAAATTAAATTTATGTTTGTTACTTGGGCTTCAGTAGGAACGCTCAAGTCTTAAAATGCAGTTTATAGACAGCAATTATCGCTTTTTGATGGTAATTTAACAGAAGTTTTCACCTGGACACTCGTTCCTGCCGCATTTCACTTTCTGCGTTTCAATACCATACACGTTTACGTTACCACCACAAGCTCTGACGTTTCCTGAATTGTAGCAGTATCGCTGGCGTTCTTTACCGCAGTCTTCATCACATGGAGTGAACTGCGACCATTGAGTCCAGCCGTAGTTTTTCGCTGCAGAGTATAAAGGGAGATAAATAGAGGAGTGGAGACAAGTCTATTTTTAAGGGCAGTAGAATATCGTAGAATCAATGCTCCAAGCCCAGATTTTTCTGAGGCAGATTTTTGGGGGGTTCCAACTAGGTTAGTACCGTTATTTTAAATCATTTCTCCAATTTTGTTTAAATAACCTCCTTTGGAACCCAGTTTCTCAGATTGACTGTTTGCTATCCCTCTCCTATAGTTGTAGAGCAGCCTTTTAGTTGCCTTTTAGAACCGATAATTTGCGTCCTCCTGATTTGCGTCGCAACGATTCAATAGACCATTCAAACGAAAAGGAGATGAGAGGGAAATATTTTTTCGAAGTATGTCAAAATTCTACCAGTGGTTCAGATATTAAAGATATTGCAGATTATTAAACAGATATTGCAGATTATTAAACAGATATTGCAGATTATTAAACAGTGCAGTTTTTTAATAATCTTAGAAGATTTTAATAGTCATGTCAAATAGTTGTTTTTTATTACGTGTGAGCTTGTTTTGTTTTAGATAATTTATAATGTCTACCAAGAGATTATCAAGTAATCCCCTGTGTCTACTTATCAAAATATCAGAAGCTGCACAACGGTCGTTTATTTAAAATATGCTCTATACATCACGTACTTTGGCAGTCGTACAAGGCGTTTAGCTCAACAATATCCTGAGAACTCATCGTTTTCTGGGGCATTCCAAAGTTCTCGTTTGGCTTGTCTATCCTACTAATAGTGTCCAGTCCATTCTTGGTAAAGGCTTTTCTATCATAGTGCATGATGGATTTGAAATCGTAGTCTTTTCCAATCTTATCAATAGTTCTATAGCTATACTTGTCAAACTGGTCTGAAAATCCTGTAAAACAAGGTAATGAATCTATGTAATCTTGCATTATGATTACTCTACATATAAATATTAAGGTCGCGTTTAGATTGTCTACGTTTGTCCACACAAACTGAGAGCCTGAAAGGTTTTGGCATAGGAGGACTTATTCCCTGTATGTCGATCAGGTAGTTTATGATTTACTTAATGATTCTTTCTGTACCAGCAGTAACCAACACATTATCCTTATATTTTATCCATACGTTTGGAGAGGAATCCAGGTCAATTTTTTTCTCCCTTAAAGCGATTATGGCTGAACTATGCGCATTTTGGATTTTCGATGGAAAGATAATTATCTGATAGAGTTTGGAAAAAGGATTAAGCCTCCCATACTACATGTAAATCTGAGGCAAACTCACGGACTCACCGTCAAGAATGTTTTCCCAGTTTACTTCTACAAATCTATCTCTATCATCTCGAGCTTGTTCATGGAAAAATCCTGGAAAAGGGAGGTCCAAGAATATATCAACGTGTCATCAACGGAATTACTGGTATGAAAAAGTAAGACTGTGGAAGACAAATAGAAGGTAAACAAACTACTGAGGGTTTGTTTAGCACATTAACGGTTAATCATAATGATACGTAAAATAAGGACCTCGGTTTCTTTATCGGTTTTTTTTATACAGTGAAACCTGAAGTATTGAGGCGACTTTCCATTGAGCAGAGCTACACCGGCTTTGGTAAAAGGCAAATGTTTTGGGAAACTAACCCGTTTTAAGCGCACAGCTCTATTAAGCGGACATCATGTGGGTGTTCTCTTAGTACAGGTTTCGCCCTACGTGTAATACACGTTATTTCAGGTGCAACACACAGAAAAGACATGAAAGGTCTACTCGAAGAACTTTCCACGCTTGAGGTTCACTTACACAGTGTAAAGAATTTATAAAGGAACCTAAGTAAAATACATGTAAAGCAACATCTGTGTCTATTAAAATCAAAAGTACGTAGGTTTACCATTTGAGACATTGTTTTCTTACCTAATGCGTGTAGAAGCTCGTGTGTAATAGTCCCCTCGAAATTACACCCGTCCCCAAGGGAAACTTTTTGACCACCAAGTTCAGCGTACTTCTTCCCGACCTTAGAGGAGCATCTGGAATGATTAATAACAATTTTCAAACGGTAAACTAACAATTGTAATTGTACATACATGTACAGAACTATCTGATTACTAAAGCGAATTTGCCGCCTCACGTTTTCCTCGAAAATAATATTCTTTGTTAAAGAAATTCATAAGAAATATATATATCTTTTAACCAGATCGAGTTGGTAACATAACAAGAGGAATGCAATTTCCCTGACAGCAATCAAGAAGCCAAGCCTGATTGAAATATTGCGGACTTGTGATAGTAATAGTGTTTCCTAAATTGTTAGCGAAAGTTTGCGAAAGTCGTTGAGCTCTTACTATACCAATACCTCCTCTCTTTTCTTTGCTATATTTGGTCCCTTGAAAAAAGGACTGACCCGTTCCTCAACAGGTCCATAGGGAGCGTTAGCAATATAGACGGCGACACCGAGGAGGGTTCTTTCAAATATGAATTTACATTTTAACTCGCAACTGTATAGGTGTGTTCAATACTCGGTCTAAAACCATGTTCAGGCTAAATGCGTAATCGCAGAGTTCAATTCCAAAGAATTATGAAAAATTAGCAACAACAACAACAATCTTTTTTTGTACTCTTTCTCTATTATGTCAACTGTAGCCAGCTCATGGTCTCCAAAATGCACAGAACATGGCCATTCTACACTGTTGTTTTGTTTTGTTTGGTGTTTTTCTCGTTAGCGTCGCCGTGGTAGTTGGCTAATATACTATTAGATTTTAGAGTCAATGCGAACGCACGTTTGTATTTTCCCTCATAAGTAGGATATTTCCCTTATGAGAAAGGCTTGCTCGAACTCTTTCTCTCTGTCCGAAATTTTTTCCAACAAATAATTTTCACCCGTTGAAAATAACTAACTTCTGTCCAGTTTCTTCATGTTGCACCATCACTAAAAATATCTTCAACTGTAGACACTTCATCAAATGGAAGATGTTTGAGTTTACCCTTTGTCATTGGCAAAGTAGATATAATTCTTGTGTCTCTTGTATGGCACAAATTTTATACATGTTTCTTGGTGGAAAGTCTGAATAACTTTGTGAAGGTTTGATGTGATGTAACCTGTAAAAAATGACATTGTTCTTTAGAGGAATAAGCCGGGGTACACTCCCATATGAAGAGGTCGGGGATGCTTGTCGAGATATTTGAATTTAACCTGTAAAGCAGACCAATCTGAGCGTGGCTCGACACCACTTAAAACGGAAATGACTAGCGCTTTTTAGTATTTCTCTAAGTGCACCCATAAAGATATTTAGACGGTTAAAAACAGCGGCGTCTTGTCCTAAACACCTTAAGTGATACCAAGACCCTTGGTCTACACTCCTGAGCGACACGACGAGCACCCCTGACCTTTTCATAAGTTGAGTTGGGGGGAGGGGTGGGGGAAAATAAGCGTCTAATTATAACATTTTTAAATTGTTTTCTACGTTACTAATGAAGCAGAAAGTAGAATATTTGTTAGACAGGAGAGTAAAATTTACCAACACGATGATAGATATGTCCAATGGATAATATTAAGTCCAGGAAAAAGTTTTAAATTGAAGTAAAATACAGGTAGGTTCTTCAACTGCAACACTTGATGATGCATAAAAATTGAATGACGCTCTAAAACTATCACACTCTTTGAAGCTGAATCTCCGAAATTGATACTAGTTTTGACGACTTTTTTGTCTCAGATGGATAAATCATTCCTGATATAAATAATTCAGCTTTATTGGGCCATTGTTTTGCCGTTAGAGCCTGGCATGGCGTCACTTGATATGCGAGTATATCCACCTAATTACATTAATTTAGCGCAGTATTGAACATGGTTACATGTATGCGTTAATTGCTCCGAGTAGGGCATTCCACAAGTTGCTCGAGATTTCCCAAATTGCCTAAAAGTTGTCGAGCAACTTGTAGAGCAACTTGTGGAAAGCTCAAGCTCCGAGTGGTGATCAGGAGGAAGGGGGGATGCCTAAGTCCAGAATTTTGGAGTCTTGTATTCAGCTCCTAAGGCCTTATACATTTTTCAAGACTGGCAAAGGAGGTCCACAGCTGTGGCGTTGGGCACTTCTTGTGTTTCTCAGAAAATACGGAGTATTATGGAGTATTAATTCGAACGTTTGATGGTGATTGGACTTAATAAATTAGTAAAGGACACTCAGTGTGTTGTACTTACTCATGTAGGATGGAATTTTATATGGTACTATCCTTGTTGTCCAGAATCGTTTACGAGCTCTAATAGCATTTCTCTTCGTCCTGGACTGACCCCTGGACCCACCCCTCTTACAGCTCTCTCCGGGATGAAGTTCTTCATAGAGTTCGCAATCGAGTATCATGTCTCCTTGATCAAAAAAGAACCCATGGTCTAAAAAACAAAAGACAGCTTATTTTGTATCCAATGGTTCTTCAGACATCTAGCTCAGCACTTCATGTGACCATTTTTTCCATGCGTGGATACTAAAACACCAGATTCTGAACGACAATTTAGTGGAAAAGTTTAATTTTAATTTAATTTAGTAATAGTAATAGTAACAGTAACAGTAACAATGACAGTGACAGTGACAGTGACAGTGACAGTGACAGTGACAGTGACAGTGACAGTGACAGTGACAGTGACAGTGACAGTGACAGTGACACTGACACTGACACTGACAGTGACGAGGCCCTGTTAGGGGGGGGATGTCCCTTGTCTGAAATTCGCCACCAGCCATGTCGGCATTTCGCAAGATTCCTATGTCGCCTGTCGGAATTTCGCCTCAGAGCAATTGTGTCGGGAAATTTGACCTTGTTCGATTAAAACGAAGCTATAACACAATAAACATCGTAATACCTTTGTTTATTTTTAAATAAAAACCGGCTCAGTGCTCTCAAGTCTCACGCATTGAGCATGAGGCTCACGCAAACGAATTCAATCTTGCGCTCTCACGCTGAAACTATTATTTCTCACGCATTGAAGGTTCCTTGCTGTTTTAGTCAAGTACATATATAATTAAGTATCTCTTTGGATATAATTTACCCCTTGTATGCTTTGCACTTGCTTCGAACACTTTTCAGCAGTAGGAATTCTTATGTAGAGCCAGCATTTCTCCGGTCAGTGGGTTTAATGATTACTTTATGGTTATTTTTAAAGCATCACATTTCGACTCAGAATGAAGGAAAAGACTTCTTAGCTACTTCAATTTTTCAACATTTTCTAAAGGGGCTGGGGGCATGCTGGGGGGCATATTGGGGGCATCCTTTCTAAGGGCTTGGGCATGCTTTCGAGCACTGAAGTTGCTAACCTCCTAGGGGATGTGAGGGCATGCTCCACCTAGGAAATTTTGAAATTTAGACGCTTGGAATTGCTATTTTCAGCCTTTTTCCAGTCAGTATTTGGACCTAAAGTACAATCGAATTTATGACTATTTTTACCATGTTTAAAAACCGTTCTTTAACTCAAAATCTCGACAGCCTCAATCAGATAATCTCTCCTATCTATAATCTTCCTTTGAATTTGGCGTAACCCTTACCTTTTACTGAAGACGAGAAGACCTTGGCAGTTTTCCCCTGTCTCTCTTTTCCTAGTTGATAATACAGCTTCATATTCATTTACTGGTGGCCCACTAATAAAAATATGTAGCCGACTTTCGAAGATCTCTTTCCTTTTTCCTTAAGCGTGTTTTTAGGCGTTTTAGGGCACTACTCACTCAGCTGAGAGTGAGAAAAAATACTCAGCAATGACGGACTCGATTTATTCGACGTGGACGTTTAGCATATATAAGAAAGCCTGGGTTTCACGACCCGTCGACATCGCGTGTGAGAGAGGAAAACACATTTAAAACTCTGGAAATGCATCTTCACTTCGACTCAGACGTTTAAAACAATCACCGCATTCTCAGTTCCGAAATTCGTTGTCGGTCTATCTTGCCATTGGTGTCGCTTTCCCTATTTGAGTGGAGTAGTCTGTCGTTCGTCGCCAATTCATAGCTCTCGCGTCGCCGTTTCAAGGCTATGTCGCTTGTCGGAATTTACCCGTAACAGTGACAGTGACAGTAACAGTGACAGTAACAGTTACAGTAACAGTAACAGTAACAGTAACAGTGACAGTAACAGTAACAGTAACAGTGACAGTAACAGTAACAGTAACAGTAACAGTAACAGTGACAGTGACAGCAACAGTAACAGTAACGGTAACAGTAACAGTGACAGTAACAGTAACAGTAACAGTAACAGTGACAGTGACAGTAACAGTAACAGTAACAGTAACAGTGACAGTGACAGTAACAGTAACAGTAACAGTAACAGTGACAGTGACAGTAACAGTAACAGTAACAGTAACAGTAACAGTGACAGTAACAGTGACAGTGACAGTGACAGTAACAGTAACAGTGACAGTAACAGTAACAGTAACAGTAACAGTGAAAGTAACAGTTACAGTAACAGTAATAGTTACAGTAACAGTGACAGTGACAGTAACAGTAACAGTAACAGTGACAGTGACAGTAACAGTAACAGTTACAGTAACAGTGACAGTAACAGTAACATTAACAGTGACAGTGACAGTGACAGTGACAGTGACAGTAACAGTAACAGTAACAGTAACAGTGACAGTGACAGTAACAGTAACAGTAACAGTAACAGTGACAGTAACAGTAACAGTGACAGTAACAGTAACAGTGACAGTGACAGTGACAGTAGCAGTAACAGTAACAGTAACAGTAAAAATGACAGTAACAATAACAGTAACAGTGACAGTGACAGTGACAGTGACAGTAACAGTAACAGTAACAGTAACAATGACAGTAACAGTAACAGTAACAGTAAGAATGACAGTAACAATAACAGTAACAGTAACAGTAACAGTAACAGTAACAGTGACAGTAACAGTGACAGTAACAGTAACAGTGACAGTGACAGTAACAGTGACAGTAACAGTAACAGTAACAGTAACAGTGATAGTAACAGTGACAGTAACAGTAAGAATGACAGTAACAATAACAGTAACAGTAACAGCGACAGTGAAAGTAAGAATGACAGTAACAGTAACAGTGACAGTAACAGTAAGAATGACAGTAACAGAAACAGTAACAGTAACAGTGACAGTGACAGTGACAGTAACAGTGACAGTGACAGTGACAGTAACAGAAACAGTAACAGTAACAGTGACAGTGACAGTGACAGTGACAGTAACAGTAACAGTAACAGTGACATTAACAGTAACAGTGACAGTAACAGTAACAGTAACAGTAACAGTGACAGTGACAGTGACAGTAGCAGTAACAGTGACAGTAACAGTAACAGTAACAGTGACAGTGACAGTGACAGGAACAGAGACAGTGACAGTAACAGTGTAGTGATAGTGATAGTGACAGTAACTGTGACAGTGACAGTGACAGTAACAGTGACAGTAACAGTAACAGTGACAGTAACAGTAACAGTAACAGTGACAGTGACAGTGACAGTAACAGTGAAAGGAACAGAGACAGTGACAGTAACAGTGTAGTGATAGTGATAGTGACAGTAACAGTGACAGTGACAGTGACAGTAACAGTAACAGTAACAGTAACAGTGACAGTGTCAGTGACAGTGACAGTAACAGAAACAGTAACAGTAACAGTGACAGTGACAGTGACAGTGACAGTAACAGTAACAGTAACAGTAACAGTGACAGTAACAGTGACAGTAACAGTAACAGTGACAGTGACAGTGACAGTAACAGAAACAGTAACAGTGACAGTAACAGTAACAGTAACAGTAACAGTGACAGTAACAGTAACAGTAACAGTGACAGTGACAGTGACAGTGACAGTAACAGTAACAGTAACAGTGACAGTGACAGTGACAGTGACAGTAACAGTGACAGGAACAGAGACAGTAACAGTAACAGTAACAGTGACAGTGACAGTGACAGTAACAGTGACAGTGACAGTAACAGTAACAGAAACAGTAACAGTAACAGTGACAGTGACAGTGACAGTAATAGTAACAATAACAGTAACAGTGACAGTAACAGTAACAGTGACAGTAACAGTAACAGTGACAGTAACAGTAACAGTAACAGTAACAGTGACAGTGACAGTGACAGTGACAGTAACAGAAACAGTAACAGTAACAGTGACAGTGACAGTGACAGTAACAGTAACAGTAACAGTGACAGTAACAGTGACAGTGACAGTGACAGTAACAGTAACAGTAACAGTGACAGTGACAGTGACAGTGACAGTAACAGAAACAGTAACAGTAACAGTGACAGTGACAGTGACAGTAACAATAACAGTAACAGTGACAGTAACAGTGACAGTGACAGTGACAGTAACAGTAACAGTAACAGTGACAGTGACAGTAACAGAAACAGTAACAGTAACAGTGACAGTGACAGTGACAGTAACAGTGACAGGAACAGAGACAGTGACAGTGACAGTGATAGTGATAGTGATAGTGATAGTGATAGTGATAGTGATAGTGATAGTGATAGTGATAGTGATAGTGATAGTGATAGTGATAGTGATAGTGATAGTGATAGTGATAGTGATAGAAATAGTAATAATTGGTATGTTGGGTCACCGTGAAGTCTGCAAATGTTGATTATTTCAGGAGATCAGGAGATTGCATCTGTCTGTGATCTTTTTAAAAGAACGCCTTCAGACAAAATGTTGGGTCTTGAAAGAAAGAGCTTTATTTAAAACAACACCACAAAACATGCAACAAAAACGGTATCTCTCTACTGCACCTTCATTAGTTGTTTCAATTATTTCCTGGACATTTTCTTGATATTCTCGTTTGTTCTGTGACTGTTTCGTTCTCTTCTGTTGATCCTTTCGCCAGTGTGCAAGATTAACGGCAATTATCCGTCCCATCGCATTGTCATAATCTATCGGCATGGATAATAAATGAACGATTATCTCGTCAATTTAACAACAGGTATTAGATTTAACACTGGGGGATTGTCGCCTAACTGTATTTAGCTATCTGTTGAAAGAGGTTTTTCTCAGGAGAAAGAGGGGGGAGGCGGCGGGTATACTACGTTCTACCACCAGAAGCTTAAAACAAATTTCGGGAGTCGAAGAGGCACTTCGAGCAAAGCTTAATACGGAATAGGAACTAAGAGAAGAAAATATCCAAGCACCAAAGACTGGCTAGTCAGGTTTATCGATTAAAGGACAAAGTTGAAAAAAAAATTTTTTGATTTCATCTAAGTGTCCGTGGGACCAAGTGGTCCACACCGCCGGAGGCTATCGCGGTTTCCGTAGCGGTAACGATTCGGAGTATCCCTGCTCCCCACAGAGTTTCCCCGTCCCTCCCCAAGCGTTAAATTTGCCGTATCTATTTATACATCTGGGTGGGGAGGGGCGCTGTGGGAGTAAAGTGTCGATGTTGCTCGAGCTTTCATGTGAAACATAACTGATCGACCTTTCACTAAAAATGTGCGCGTATTAATTTGCACTGCTGTGGAATTTATTTTAAAATTAGGGATAAATTTGCCAGTCGCATTATGACGTTTGTAATCAGAAAGGTATAAAAAAATACTGAGAGATTGGGAGATTTCATTCAGAAAATATGTGCCAACATCACAATTAATATGACTGACAATTTAATTGAACTAACCTTTCTCAGCTATTTCTTTTATCTCAGGATCATTGACTAAATTTATGTCGGCTTGAGTCCGTCCTGCAATGAAGAAAACAATTATTGTAAATTGAAGCATGACATAACAAAGGGGTACGTCTTCCTTTTCGTCGCAGTGCATCATTGCCTTCGATGAACAAACGGTTAAGAGAACAAAATATTCCTAAATTAAGGTCCCGTCCACACGTATTCGGATATTTTTGAAACCGCAACTTTTTCTTTCCGGATTCAAAAATTTGCCCGTCCACACGTAGCGTATTCCAATCGAATTCGCCTGTCCACACGCATCCGATGGTATCCGGATTCGCTCTAGAGAAACAAGGCCTACATGTTGTGCCGCCATATTGGTTTATTGTTCGGTAGGACACGATTTTTCTACGTCATCGGATTCAAAAATATCTGGATTCACCAGTCATCGGATTTGGTGCGGATTTATTTTTTTCCACTTGGGAGAGCGGATTCAAAGATATCCGGATTCGCTGCCGAATTCGCCGGATGCGTGTGGACGGAGGCCGTATCCGGAAAGAAAAAGTTGCGAATTCAAAAATATCCGGATACCTGTGGACGGGACCTAAAGCTAGTATTTATTTGACCACTCATTCTTTTGATTACAGATTCTGGAGCCCGGCTCTTCCACAGAATAATAGGAGGCAAAGGAATAGAAAATGCATGTATATAATATTTGCAAAGCTGCTTCTTTGGATTCGATCTTTAATACTTCTTATAATATAAGTACATTTACTCGATATCCTCCTACATCGATCCTGCACCTAACAATAATCTAATCATTAACTTAAGCTGCATTATGTGAGCTTGTTTATTTGGGACCTGAACACAGAATGCCACAATTTAAGAAGATCGAGTGCAGCTAACTGGTTAGGGGCAAAAGCCCAAAGGTACTTGATGTTCAGTTGAAACATATTAATGAACTGATATTTATAAACAATCTTGTGGCCCAGCAAATGTGATCTGTTCGCCAATGAGAAAGTCATGATGTTCCAGCATTTTAAGAAACGTTTCGACCAATGGGAATGGCAAATTTGGAAAGTATTCACGCCAAAGTTCGCTGGGTCCGCAGAAACGGCGTATAACCAGCAAAACACAAATAAGAACAAACCGATAAGCCCTTATTTTATTATATTTATTTTATTTTATCTGAAGTGTAAATTATGTATTGGTTCTAAGGCAATCTGTGTGCAAGAGTTCGGAGTTATATCTATGACCTACGCAAATTAACTCTCTTCAACTGAGAAACGGGTCAATATATATTGTTTTTGTTTCAATCGAAAAGGAAAGGGGGGAGTGGTAGAGATTTAGAAAAATTCAGAAACTGCCGAGCTATTTTCAACCTTACATGATGACACTTGTTCCGTGTAATAATAATGATGATGATAATAATAATAATAATAATAACAACAACAATAATGATGATGAAAATAATAATAAGAAGATTATAAATGAGAATAATAATAACAATAACAACATGTTTAATAAGTCTTCATGTAGATTGATAAACTTATTCACCGGGTCGGTCAGGGAATTAAACATTTTACTACTCCGTTATCTCTCAAGTATAGTTAAATTCTCATCTGGTGACTTTTCATTTTTTATCGGTTTTTGACAAGAAGCAGGTGGGAAGAAAGTACAGACCACCTTCTTAAAGTTAAACTTCATCCTAGGTGCTTACTTGTGAGTAAACGTTTATTTAACGTATCGTAAGACGAAAAAACGCCGTGAACGACTTTAAATCAAGTTAATACAAGGTGCTCAAAGAAACAATGACGCTTCTTCTTTGTTCATCTTACCCTAACCCGCTGTGTTAGATACCTGTGCTTTAACTTTACGATCCCTGTAATGTCAGGTATAGGATATTAAAACACCTTTTAGGGAAACCAGACCACAAATAAATAATATATACCACAAACCTATTTTCCTCTTGAAAGAGTGTGAAGATGCTATTTACATTTACGATCACTTGCAAGCCACAAATTTCACAATGTTGAATTTCACGTGAAACATATTTGTTTTTAAGCATGTTGTGGCTACAATATTTACATGTTTTGATTATTATGACTTGCGGGTGCCGCACCGTGACGGGCACTGGATTAAGAATCACATCGAAAAACACCAAAGTGCCAAAGAATCATCAATTGCTTAAACTGAACAACTCCGCACCTTGGATACATAAAAACAGCGTTATAAGTTTAAAAGATATTCCGACAAAGCGACAGACACAATCACACAATGTGGATGATAGCGATGATTCAAACTTAGAGACCTACGACAATCAAGCCACAGATGAATTTGATGAAAAGGAAACGGAAGAGGCACCATCCTACAGACAAGTCATTTTAGATCCAAATGCTGGTAACGCGTTGAGATTTCCTCGTCCGTATCCTTTTCATCCGTTACACCATGTCCCTTGGAACCCTTACATGGGACCCGTGGAGATTATTCCAAATCCGATTCAAGTGCATCATTATAGAAAAGTACCAGTAGCCATTCGTGTGCGAAAATACGAAAACGTTCCTGAAGCGTATTACGTAGCTTATAAACCTACACGTGATTACACGGTGACTCATGTGGATGTCTTCAACCCAGGTTCGTATAACTTTTTATCAATACATCTTTTAGAAGTATCCTATAATAGCCGGGGCCGGTTATGTTTAGCACTTGCCATTATGAATATTCGAACGAGTTAATTTATTCAGCTTCTTTCTCAGAGCCTTTCCACTTAATGCTTTGAATGTAAAGCGTAAACGGTAAGAGGAATATTGTGACAGGATAAAATGGAAAATGATCCGAACCAATAGTAACAATCCTAAGAAATATGTTTAGTCTCAAAAAGGAAGAGTACGAGACAAAATAATCTTTATTTTTCTCAATTTAAAGCTTTCAAAACATGGGCATTGTATAAGACGTGTCCGCGTTTACTCAAGAAATGGTTATCATTCCAAATACCATTACACATGTATTAGCTTCAACAGTTGCCAAGGTGACTATGATGTTTGCAGTGAGAACTTTTTGTTGGTTTCAGGTAATCCATGCAGAAATGGCGGCATCGTAGTATCCAGTCAATTTGGGTATCATTGCCTGTGTTCAAGAGACTACCATGGAAGGTTTTGTGATGGTATGGAACGTGCAATGTATTTCCTCTCTGAAAACATTTAGCAAAAAACTAGAAAATTAAATTGCAACCCTGGGAGTTTCCACAGTACACGAGTACATTAGATTACATGACATGACATGACGTGACATTGCATTGTTGCATGATTAGCATGTTTTGAAATCGCATAACACGACATCAGTTACATTAGCTTGCATTGCACTTAATTATTGTTACGTTGCTTTGGATCATCTTTTAGCGTCTAAGCGATAATGAAGCAGGAGAAAAAAGTGTTGATTCCAAAACTTTCACGACAAGGTATACGTAAAATTATTCTTCTGCAGCATTAGGCTGGCTAGCATGAAAGGTCAGTATTAAGAACCAGGAAGGTGACTGCCATTTTAGATTATTGCTGTCATGCAATAATTGCTTAATTACCTTATTACATGAAATTTTCGCGACACGTTAATTTCGCGAATTTCGCGATTTAAAAAAAATCGCGAAATTTAAGTGACGCGAAATTTAAGTGACGCGAAAATTAAATGTCGCGAAATTAACATGATGCGAAAATTAAGTGACTCACATTACGTCAATAATTAAAAAAGCGACTTTATTACCATTACACACGTTTATAACAATCATTTGAACTTCATCACTACTGCTTTCCGTCTCCACTCCAGGTAGCACTTCTTTTGTACAATCCTCAAACTGTCCATTTACTGGCTCCTTGTAGTGCTGTTCCATTAGTTGCTTAAACCTTTCAATTGCCTTGTAGACACTGTGAGAACATCTTTCTTGTTACTGTTTACATAATCAGTTGCGCTTCTGTTTATTTGGACGTTGTTGATTAAGTTGTTTGATCAAATTCAGGGACATCTTAAATAACATTGACAAAGAAATATAGTGTGTCTCACTCAAAAACGCGAAATTAAAGTGAGCAAAATGCAAAGTTTTCGCAAAATCGCGAAATTAAGGTGTCGCGAAATATGCGAACCTCAAAACCGCGAAATTAACGTGTCACGAAAATTTCATGTAATAAGGTAACTATATAGAGATGTTGATCAATTATGCTCTGTCACATTTCAAATTGTAATTGTGTTTACAGCCAAGTTGTACTGTACATCAAGCCCATGCGAAAATGGAGGAACTTGCGAGGAAATAGAAAACAATTACCAGTGCCAATGCAAACCTGGATACATGGGTTACAACTGTGAAGGTAAAACAAATAATATACTTTACACGTGTAAATTTACTTTAATTAAAGTATGTTTGGAATCTCTTAAATGTAATGGCATGTTGTTTAAGCTGATTAGTTAACGCTTTTCCAAAATTAGCACTTTAATGTTTTTACATTTGCGCCAAGGTATAAATACACTATACCAACTTAACCTTGTTTTCGATAAGTGAAACGAATGTATCACAGTGGGCAAACTTTAAGGAGGGTAAAGTTAATATAATTAAGCTTTTGCTTTCCCCTTTCTCCTCGACTCCTCTATTATTTGTCAAGTAATAACCTATAAAGTTCACAGCTGAACTCGTTTCTAAGCGTTGCATTTTTTGATTACCTTCATTTTAGAAAAGAACGCTTGCAAACCAAGCCCCTGCAAGAATGATGGAGAATGCGTGGAGACTGAAAATAATTACAAGTGTTATTGTAGACCTGGATTCATAGGCAAACACTGCGAAGGTCAGTGATAAAGGAAAATCCTCGCATGCCATTCCATAATTGCACATAATCAGCAGTTTAATACAATCCCAGACAGCACTGGCAAGTAACTAAGTCCTAAAAATGAAGATTGAAACGGAGCAGTTTATTCATAAGATAACCACAGAACTGCATTTTACGTTTCGTTGTTGTCACTGAGTTTTTCATTCGTTCGAAGGCCACCAAACTACTTTATTAGTTTAGTTACTGTGCAATCTTTGATCTCCGATTTTAATTTACTGTACCAGTGCATGGTAAAATATTAATGTGAAGGGTCTGACTTCACCAGTGTCGATAAATGGCGCCAGCGCGGTGACACAGCTAGTATAATAATAATAATGTTATTTCCTTATCTTACTGCTATAGACCTGGATTATTGT
Source organism: Orbicella faveolata (assembly GCF_042242905.1). Lineage (NCBI taxonomy): Eukaryota > Metazoa > Cnidaria > Anthozoa > Scleractinia > Merulinidae > Orbicella > Orbicella faveolata. The sequence goes on from NW_028301563.1 coordinate 20,889,654, forward strand.
GACCCAAACCCTTGTCAGCATGGCGGCTCGTGCCAACAGAGACACGGCTTCCACGAATGTATTTGCAGGGAAGAATTCAAAGGAAAAGTGTGTGAAAGTGAGATAAACAAAGTGTTTTAGCTTTGTCTAAGAGTACTTGGTATCCTTAATCGTTTTATCGCCTCTTCTTTCTCGATATTTGCCATCACCGAAAGATTTGACGGGGTAAAAGAATGAAAAAAATCGGTCACTCCCTAAGTAAATGAATCCATTGCAGTCCTTGATGAGTCTATCTAAATCAACCATCAGTAATTAAAGATTGTTTTCGTGATAATTCTGTCCACGATCTTGTTCTATTCAGAAAGAAG
>NW_028301563.1:20897500-20925000 GCF_042242905.1 Orbicella faveolata
TGAAAAGGTATGAAAAAAAGAGAAGAATATAGGAGAAGAAAACTAATAAAATTATTGATTATCGCCTGATGATTAACCTCTCATACCGTTAAGTTTTTCTTGGCTAGATTTCGCATCGTCATCGTTGGACAGAGAGCCAATTTCTGAAGGGGAATGGAACGAAAAAAACACACATTAAACGACCTAGACATCAACACAGTAATCAATACATATCAATTCAGGTCGCTGATTGCAAGTTTCAAATTAGAACATGATAAGTAACCGTCAAGTGCTTCTAAGAACTGTACTGTACTACAAAATAAGACTGGCAAATTGAAGGACGCAAGCGAATGGTGGTTAGGGGTGCTGCATTTGCTACGATCGGCAAACAGAGAGATTGCCTCCTAATATCATCATTATCATAATTATGTGACATGTATAAATTATTCTCTTGAAGTACTTTTTAACCGTCATACAGAGGCAACCGGTAAAAGAGTTGAATGTACACCGCAGATCAATTCTTGCATAGAATCAATGCAGCCGCTGAAACGAAAGCCAAATGAATGGTACTCAGCTCTTTTTAGACAGAAATTGGTAAAAAAATTTCCACGAATTGCCGGAGAGCATGCCGTTATACGAGCACTAGCACCACAATGAAGATGAAGGTGGGCAGTTTCATTCATTTCTTATATTATTATCCACTCTGACTTCGCTTCGGGACCGGACTGTTCGTTCTAATTCGGGGAACGTTTATTCGACATCTCAGTTAGCATTTGCATGCACCAAAGGAATAGCTGATAAGTTCGGTAAGTCTTAAATCATTAATCTTGTCTCTCTTAATTCTAGAGCTGTAGCTCAGTTTTCTTTTTGAGAACCAATAAATGTAATTTGGTAAAGATGGGGAATTCGGAGGTGCAAGTGCAGCATTCGAACTGAGTCATTTACCACTTGACGTGTGACGAACTGAGACGTTCAAAATTAACTTGAATAAATATTTATCCTCAAAACCAGTCAAGTGCATATCTTTATTGTGCGATGGACGTTTGTTCCCACAAAGTCTTAACAATAAAAGTAATGAAACACAGCACAATGCATCGCCAGCCTAAAACATTGACGGCAATAAACGTCTGTTAATAACAGGGGGAATATGGCCACTAGTCATTGTTTCTCGTCTTCTAAACTTTAAGTTGAAAACCTCAGCTTTGGATGCAGTCAGTATGAAGTGTCTATGTTACCATTTTTGCGTGGGAAGTTGTTATTTAAACATGTATTTTTCATTAAATTATTTCAAGATCATTTCAAAGGTCACTAAAAAGTATCTGCTAGACAATTTTTTTTTCCTAATTCCTGGAGGCGTTTCAGTTACAAGAGAAACCTACTGTCAGGCTTGTTATTCATTCTTTTATGTAATCTGTTTTACCTTTTTAAAATATTTCATACATTCGGTCATATCAATATTCATTGCAGAATTTTGATTAAACTTGTGTAAAAATGAATTTGACAGCAGTTGTATTTGACATAGCAAAACAAGTTTTAATCTCTGATTATGAATGATTATAAAAAAGCTGGATTACCCGCGTACCGTTCCATGCACGCATCACCTCCGGGCATTGGAGTTCGGTTTCAAAACATGTTGGCGAGTAAACCCAAAATATAAAGCTCGCCTATAGCATGCTATAGCATTTGTATGGAAAGAATATCAAAATGCGCTCGTTAGAGACATATTCTACAAGCACGTTGTCTGTTCTGAGTTAGCTCAGAGTGTCAGCTCTTTGCAGAGCTGACACTCGTGTAATTCTAGTCTAATTTTCCAAGTTTGTCAATATCGGTCCAAATCCATTTAACAGAAAGACGAACTACAGTCAGTATTTTTATTTTTAGCGCACATATGTTAAATATAAAGTGATTTTTTGCCGTTCTGCCGAATCTCCTCAGTTCCATCATTTACGTATGGAAAATGTTTTTCTCTAGCGAGAAGATCAGACTAAGAGAAATAGTGCGAGGGTCAGTCTGATAGCCTTTGCGTCCTCAAGAGGAACTAATTTGTGTGCATGAGCGCCTTGTACGCACATAAAATTGATATGGCTGTCAAGAGGCTCAAATGCGCACCGTTCATTTTTGCCTATATACAAGTAGAGCATAAAAGTTACATTGTGGACGAAAGCAAACGTCAATTCTTCTCATTTTTACAATATTTCGCTTATCATGTCTTACTGCCAAGGTCTTGTAAACATATCGAAACATACCTGAATATAATTCGTCGATTTCTGCTCCAATATTCCCGGGCCTTGCTACACATAAACCCAGGAGGACAAAAACAACTACAAACGTCACTTGACGCATTTTAACGGAACGAAGTTTGCAAAGTTGCTTCGACAACTGGCTCCGCTTTCAAATAATTCGTTATCTATGTGTCCAGTTTATGAAACGGCGCCTTCTCAATAGGACCCCTCGGTTCATTAACGATAATTTGTAATCAATTCGCTTATTGGACCGTTCAGACTGACCGTTTCTTCGGCGCGACTGTTTATCATTTTTCAAATTTATCCCGCTTCTGCCAGGCGGCAAAGTAAACATGCAAAAAAGCTATGCTCTTAGAAACACAAACACGCTAACCCTTTCGCAAAGTTCTTAATTACTGTCTATTTGGCATGCCCTTCGGTCCTTGTACCGAAAAGAAAAACACACATGTCAAGATTCTCTTGTGATCAGCGACGCGGAAAAATAAATTATGTAACTGCCACCGAAGATTCAAATTGAAAAGGTCAAATATCTTAACGGTATACCCAGCGGCTACCGAAGCTAATGGAGTCCAGCTGGTCAAAAGTAAGTGCACATAAATATTGCAGGCAATTTTAATCGAAAGAAATCGACCTTTCGCTAATCGAATTTATTCGAGTCCAATGGAATTCATGCTAAAACGGTTTATCCAGTCTGTAATTTATTTTTCCTGTTGGTCCCGGAATTTAGCTTACGTTCCATAATAGAATGAGATGATTATTTCAAATTAGTCCCACAACATTGGTAAGGTCGTCAATTGATTTTTATTAAGTCAAGTTTGCAAGTTTTTAACAGCATTAAGTTGCAGAAAGTATAGGTTCATGCATGCAAGCGATTGTACTGGAAATGTCACTTTTTCTCATGTTCTAATTTCACCTCATAGGTTTTATCTTTTCACTAGCTTTCAAAACAATTTTAGCTTCTCAGCTCATGGTCGATATAACAGAAATAAAGAATTCATTAGAGTGAAAAAGCCTGCTACCCATTTAAAATTACTTGGCTTATTACTTGGCATTCATCAATCAAGTAGCCCTCGCAATAAAAAAAAGGCTGACATAAGACAATCAACTTAATAGTCTTAATAGGCCAACTTCGATACCTAAAGTGGCGCCAAGGCATAGGGGACTAAAACAAAAGAAATTGCCTCAAACTTAACTATAATGTAATTTCTTTTGATCTATTCCTCTAACCCTCGGGGCCATGTTTGAATTTGATACACCTAATAGTAGCAGGAGCCATTATCGGGGGCGGAGACCGTATAAAGCGCGCGCCATTTCTAGCATTGGTGCTGTCCCTAAAATATGGAACAATTTTTCTATTTTAAGAACAAATTGCGCTATCGCGTGCGGTACAAGCGCGTACTTGCTGCGTGGATTTTTGCGGATGTAGCGCGGGGAAAATGCCGTCGGAAATTGCCGTAATTTTTGATACTTTTGACCCACAACTCAATACGTTTATGTCTGTCCAATTCCGCCGGTCCCGTGTAAATGCATGGTGCAACCGTGCAAGTTTTTGTCCGTGCAAAATGTGTCCGGACCCGTGTAAACGGGGCCCAAATTTCACATATAATGAAGATTAACAGCTTGTTCATAATACATCGAAAATCTAGTTGGATATATTTGGATATAGCGGTGTTTTATAACTTCAAAGTTTCCCTCCTCTTACCAGACGCTTGCGGGGATTTCGCCAGTCTATCGCGGCCAAAAAGTAAAACAAATTTGTAAGTTTGAGTTTCGCCCGAAAACAACACTTAATGTTTCATCGAGGCCCAATAAGTTTACGTCTCTAGATACTGCTCAGTTTTGTTTGTGTAAAAATCCAATAAATTGTCTATTGTCGATGAACAAGAGCGCCCGCCGTTGCGTGTTTTGTACAGTCAGTAAACATGAGAAATTGGACTTGGGCACTTTCCTGTGGAAACATACATCGAACTCAAACAATCACAATATCTCTATAGTTTTTACATATCAGTTAAGGTTGACAAATGTTTGAAAACATAAAAGCTTAGCTGAAAATACGTGAATACAGCAGAAATACTCTGCAAAGTTACGATGACGCTTTCTTTAATCAACAATTAACTTCGAATAACGATTTCGATTTTGCTGGTCGAGTTATCAAAACTCCTTGTCTATTTTATTTTCGCAGTGTAAAACTTCACTGTGTTAAAGAAACAGACATGATGTTAGTAGCCTTTTGTCGTTGGTGAAAATTGTTGCAGCATCTCAGCACAAAAGATAACGAAAGAAATCATTGTCAAGATTTGTTAACAATTGAAAACACCCACTCAGACTTGAAAGTGGAAATGAGCCACCTGTACGCTCAGACTTTCCTTTCAAAAACTTTTGCAACCTCGCCAAACAAGCAGAAACAATAAGAAACATCAAAAACAGGTTTTGGTTATGATTAAGCATTGTTTGAGAAACTCACAAATTAACTCGATACCAGAGTGGAGAGTTTTCTTGCTACATTTTTAAGTCAGAACTAAGGCAAAAGCGTACGCGTAAGCTTACAACTAACGCGAGCAGATCTTATTATTATTCAGTGTTGTTTTCGACCCTGATAAACTCACTTTTTCCATTAGCTCAGAGCATAAATATAAGCGCCTTGGTTCGTAGTCCCTGCCTTATTCCCCGCCATCGTTGTGAAAAATCCGCAAGAGAATCTCGCAACTCTCACCATTTGATCACACAATGTGACAACATCCACGCGAGAAACCACGACATGTGCGTGGATCTGCGCAGATAAATGTCGTCAAGATGGCGCAATTTGTTCTAAAAATAGCAAAATTGTCCCATAACATAGGTGCGCGCGGATCCCAAGACTTACGGTCTCCGTCCCTGATTTTCACTCCTGATATATAGTAGCACTATTGTATCCACTTAAGATTCTGTTAGTGTCCTGAATTAGCATACATGTGTATAATTAGCTGGAATATTTTGCCTTTTAGATTTTTCTACTTGTGTGTGTGTGTAAATGTCCTAGTTTTAATGTATCCACTTAATATTTTATTGGTGTCCCTAATTAGTTTGTCAAAAGCTAAACACCTCGACACTTAAATAAAGTCCAACTACTACTAGTACTGCTGCTACTACTACTACTACTACGACGACGACGACGACGACGACGACGACGACGACGACGACGACGACGACGACGACTACAACTACTATATAAGAATCCCGTACGTTCATGACAGGCCAATTATCGACACAGCAACCCGTGACTCTGAGCTAACACTCAGCCGCATTGGCAAAATGGTTGCCCAGTATCAGCTTCTGAAGTCGCCACTTAAGAAGAAGGACCGTGCTGACTCGACATTTCTCTTGTTTTCTTTTCTTTTCGTTTCCCTCATCTCTTTTTCCACTCTCTTTTCTACTCTCCTGTCATTTCCTCTTAATAATTGTTTCTTTCGCTCTTTGACGCAGCTGTAGATGTATGTACCCCTAATCCTTGTAAGAATAGTGGAATCTGCGTTAAAGACGGCGTCGATAAACATCACTGCATCTGCCCAGATAATTTTCTGCCACCTGACTGTGCAAACAGTAAGTAAACAGTAAATGTCGGTCGTTGAGTTTATGCTTCTTCTACTAAAAGGGTATCTCTTTCCAAGAGATGGATCTAGTGCAAGAAAATAATACATAACGTCATTCATGCGAATGGTGATACCACTGGACCAGCTCTGATAGAGAAGGGGCTTACTCCACCTTATTATGTCTGAAATGAGTCATAAATGCCGTGAACTTTAAATAACGCCAGAAACTTCAGGATTAATGGATTCGTACCCAAATCCCTCATGACGCCTTTGCGAATTCTAGTAAGCAACCGGCAGCCTTGATCACTAAACACAACTGTCCCTCCATCTTTCCACTCGTTAAATTCTGACGTATGTTTTATTGTAGAGACAGCGCATCCATGTGTTCCTAATCTCTGTCAGAACGGTGCCACTTGTCAGGTGTCAAAAGATAAAAAGAGTTTTACTTGCAGCTGTAAAGGCAGTTTCAAACCTCCTCTTTGTAGTAAGTAACTAAATATTTTTAGATTTTCTTTCTTTCCTAGGACAACATTTGAATGGAACAAACTCCCGAAAGAAAGTGTTACCGAACTTACCAGTCAATATCTCTCTACTTTTAAAAGTAAACTTTGTTAGGTTATTTTTAATTGCAATTTTTATTAGTTTTATTTGTAGTTTTAGTTTTTATTATCATTTTAATGTTTCAGAGTTGGCGTAATGTCCTCTGGATGTTGCCGACGTAATAATACTTAGATTTAGATTTAGATTTAGATTTAGAATATCACTCTTCTGACAATATATAATACTAGACATGACGCATGCATGTTTGCAGTGTACAGACGTCATGACCTGATTAAAATTAGTCCCTAGACGGAAGATAAGAAATGTAGCAATTTACCTTGGCTGTATGATCTCCTTGCTAGCCTCTTCGAACACCTTACAAAATAGCGTCTTCGAAAGGCACCCTTTTACAACTGAGTTTGAAAGAATTTGTTTCGATGTAAGTGATGGGCGTTTTTCATCACTTCAACTTGGCCGATACATTAATTAATGTATGCTTCTACAGATTAAAAGGTGAGCAAGGCCTTAATTTTCAGAGTAGATTTACTTCGTTACCTTTTATTCACCCACTCTTCAATCTTGTTTGTGCTATTGTAAGCAATGATGAAATGTTGATATCTGACGTTCGGATTGACTCTTTTCTGAGAATCAAGAAGCAACATTTAAAAAAGAAGAACCAAGATTTGTAGAGTTTAACAGACACAAACGTCATCTCAATAGGCAGAGCTCTATTTGCTTATCTGTTTCCTTCCTGTTCAGCTTGTGACTGTCCAAAAGGTGATCCTCATTGGGTTCCTCCCATTCTTTCACAACAATGCAAAGAAAACGGAGCCTGCTACTGCCCTAGTTACAATGGAAAAATCTACACGTTGACAGAAAAAGGTTGCGAGGAAGCAAGTAAGAAATTATTTCTATGACATGACAATTGTTAAAAAGATTTCTTGGTATAAAAGAGTTCTAATGAATCTCGCGGACAACGTTATTCATACAGTTTCTTTGGAAACAACCTTCGAATAACAACATAACATCGTCCACTCGTTTACGTTTTATGCATGTGCATGTAATGGCGATGCATTAGAACATTATCCTTAGTTAGCCTTAAACCTTATTGTTGTTGAAAACTGCATTAGGGGATCGCCGACAGGACTCTTACTAATGGTTGCTTACGAGATCCCCTTAATACTGGTTCGTTAAACACCGGAAAATACGGAAGCAAACATCTTCCTGTTAGAAAAGTTGAAAAAAGAAAAGTTTAGCCAAAATATATTTTGATACGTTGTGGCGAAATCATCTCTATACGTAATGAAATCATTCAGAGCATTATAAACAAAGGTTATATTTTTGTGATGGCTCTGTGATCTACACAATTAATGACAGAATAGAAAAATATCAGTATGCTTCTGTCTTGGTTGCGTTTTGGTCACCAGCTTTAACTCTCTCCAGGACAGAATCCTTGCGGCAGCAATCCATGCCAAAATGGCGGAAAATGCTTTCCCAGTCCCGATAAGTTGTCTTTTTTCTGCCAATGTCCCGAGCAATGTACAGGAGATCTTTGTCAAAACTGTGATGGTAAGTAACATTTATGATGATCGATCATTTGCATACCAATCTCTCTACCGGTGTAAAGTCAATTTGTATGTAAATTGCTTCAGTTTTCTAACCTTTATACTAGTTCTACTTTATGAGTATTCTTTTCCTTATTTTTCGGTAACCTAATTTAATGGGAACGTAAAAAACATGAATAATTGTATGTGAACTAGATAAACGTAAGACACTGGTACAAAATGGTTAGTACGCTGGACTTTCGATCGAGTTGTCTAGAATCAAGCGCTGATCGAGGTCCTTGCCAGACAGCCCTCTCACTGAGTTTCACCCACCCAAAGGTCCCTATGCGAATAATTAATGCGCGCCGGCGCTCCTTTAGGGAAACCTGGAAAATGCTTGAGATGAAATGACCTGCGATGGGTCAGCGTTACCCAGAAGCTGTGACAAATTACTCGTAGTCGCTTCGTGCTAGAGAAAACATAATAGGCTCATAAATTATTACTATTTTCGTATTTTTAGTTCTTTTTCCCAGTTTTCTCTCTGAACTACACAAAAAAGTATGAACATTTGATAAATTGATAGAATATAAAACATTTTGTAACTGGACAAAGTTCTGTTTTTATTTCATGTTTATTTTTTGTTAAGCTGCTCTTTAAAAAGCCTTACCTGCTTTTCCAAAACGCCAGATACGTTCTTTATAGAATTATGTTGATACACTTTTTTTTTCCTTTCTGTTCACAACTATTCAGCTACCAAGATTTGCAAGCCTGGATATTGCAAAAATGGTGGCACCTGTATAGTTGTGGGAACAAAGCCTTTCTGCAAATGTCCGCCGAGTTATCTACCGCCTGACTGTGGTCACCATACCATAGGTATAAGATTATTAGATTTAACTGAATTTTGCAGTAAAATAAAGTTAGTACTTTTTGTTAAAATATGTTTTTCCTAATTGTGTGCTATTTGGTCTAACGTATTTGGCGCAGATCCAAGTAAACGTAATCTTTGTCACCCCAACCCTTGTCAGAATGGTGGCACATGCAGGCTAGTAGGGTCTAACTCTCGTGAATGCAGCTGTCCCGAGCAGTATGGTGGAAAATACTGCGAACGTAAGTATTCCGGAAAATTCAAGTATGATATTAAATTTGTATGCATGTCGTTTGTAGCTAGTCAGTAAGGATACCTCGATAGAGGCAAACGCTCTTTTTCGAGAACTGGAGCGATATTATGGAATCAAATTTCTCCAGACTGGAGAGATTTATCTAAACCAATCTTTAAGAAAAAAATTCGTAGATTTTTATGTGAGACTCTTTCAGATAGGTATGACTATATTGAAGTCGACACCCTGACTCGAGTTCTTAAATTTAGTTCCTGATTAATTTTAACCGATAGTTTAGTTTATCTCTAGTAAATCATAGCTCCTAGTGTCAATCAAAATATGAAAATGTACTTGTATTAAACGGTTTTGTAAATCTTTCTATAAGTAGTTGCATAACAATCTTATTTTTAATGTAAATATAGATGTGGCCCGCCTAGATTAGCCCAGGCTACCTGCGGGTTCGCGCTGTTGCTATTATCAAGCATTTTTAACTTAATGCGTATATCTATTTCTGTAGAAATTGTAAATATGCGAGTCATAATAAAGTTGTTGTAGTTGTTGTATTTGATAGAGACACGATTTGTCAGGTTAAAGGAGAAGGTTACTCCAAAAAACGCATTCGTCTCCAAAGAAGCCCAAAATTCGAACATCGTTGCCGCCATTTTGAACAGTACTCAGCAGCCAGGCCGCGTTTTCGTGACGTCATTCCGTCCGAGAGATTTTGTCGAAATGGCTTACGAAGAGCCTTTTAACTACCACTCTAGGTTATTGCTGTTAAGATACAAATTCAACTTATGTAAACCGGAAGTGTTTTATTTAGACCGAAAGTAGTTGTAAGCTCAACACCAGGTTGAGGCTATGTATTGCACCATATTGAGTTGTTACACGAGTCCATGTTGTGATGTAGAAGTTTTCGTTGTGTACGAATAAAACTTGCGTTCCAGTTGCTGTCTCTGATGTTTTAATCCACCGAAGAACATGGCCGCGCTCGCAATTGCTGCTCTTGATCCGTATTATTTTGAGCCAAACATGCTCTAAACTCTGAAATGAGAGCACTGAAGATAGTGAAATGGATAATCGCTTGGAAAAAAAAATAGATTTTGCTGACCTGGTGAAGGATGCCAAGTCAGTAGCAGGTTTTTCGTCATCCCGCCAATTTCGAGTCGGACGGAATGACGTCAAATAAACGCGGCCTGGCTGACTTAATTATAGGCTATAACTACGATAAGCGCTACCAGATAAACGCCAGAGTTACCCAGACTGTACCCTTTTACTCTGAGGATCTGTCGGGGTAAAAAGGTTGAGTCAGTTCGTGAATTTTTATCACTAATTCACTGACTTGTGTTTACGGAAAGAAATTCATGTGAGACCCGCTACTTGGAAATCGAAAATACAGCAAACAAAATGCGTTTCGCTTTTCCATAGTTTGGTTTGTTATATTAAGTCAAAGATATTTAAAATTTGTGTTTGGACTAGTGAATGGTCACTTTGATGACTGTACAATTGGCAGATTGAGCAAACTAAATTTCTATAATGAAAGTAAGAATATATTGAATAATGTACGAGAAAAAGATTCCTTCGAGTTTCTCTTGTTTGGACGGGATCTTTTCCGTTAAGTTTCCTTCCATATATTTACATTTATATACTTGATGTAATATTGGGTTGAGTCTATGACGTCATCAGTCCTCTCATTTGCGTATTTTTCACATTTTTCAAGCCTAAATTTCACTGGAGACAATGCAGATATTTGCAAACCGTAAAAGGTGTTTTTGAGTTTTCATGGAACCTAAAAATTCAAGGGGAAAAAATTTGATCACAGCGGAGCTCCGGCGGGCCGAAGGGGCGCCAAGCGGAGCCCAATAACTGAACAGAACCACATGCATGCATAAAATGGAAAACCACGCAACTCTTTTTTCATGGTCAACATAACTAGCGGTAACCCCAATTAAAATTCTCGCTTATCCTGGGTTAGCTTAATCGCGCTTCGAACAACCCGGCCAGGAGCTCCGCTTTTAGGCTTAGCTAAATCTATATATTAGTAGCACTTTCATAGTAAGTATGGCTTCTGTCTTCTTTGCTGTATCTCTTCCTTGTTTTCAGGAGACAAATGTATTGATTGTGACGTGCACGCGATGTGCAACAACGGTCATTGCAAGTGTAGAACGGGTTTCAGGGGCAGCGGACTGAAAGGAGATTGTAAACCAGGTATTGTGTGTATGACGGGAAAGACCTTGGTTGATTTTTCTGTACCCTACCAGGCTCGATTTCCGGCCATTTTGTGAGCCCGCGTTCGTTGCACTACACGTTGGGAGGAAGATGATACGCGGGCTCCCAAAACGGCTAGAAACCGAGCCTAGTGCCCCACCTGGGTGAGAGAATTTCGTAGGTCTGTTACAAATGGCCGTCATAATGTTGTAAAAGTACGTCGAATGTTTTACAAGCACTCTAGGCTGTAATGTGACGAAAAGATTCTCACAGTTCTTTGCGATTTAAGCAAGTTCGTTTCTTGACATAAGAACAAACTCGAGGCTTCCGTGAAACAGTGTGGATCATAAGATCTTCACCAGATATTCTATCTGTAGTTCAGATGCGGTTTCCTTTCACCTCTCATTCCCTTCACTCCTCTATGCAGCATAGGGAATCCACAATTCTCCTATTCTCGTCTCGATCCTGGGCTTTAAGTTCAATTTCGATCGGATGAAGGACATAATCACTGGCGCTAATACTTAATCTTGAATTGACAGAATCCTTTTCTCTTTACAGAGTCTGAGTGCAACACTTGTCCGCTGAATGCTGTTTGTGTGGACGGTGAATGCTCTTGTATTTCAGGATTTTACTTCATCGATAATACTTGCAAGATAATAGGTAAGTATTAAGATCGGTATGTGATGTAAAAAGAGAATTTTTTTTAATTTAGCTGCTTTATTACTTGGTCTTTTCTGTATTTTAGATGCAAACTGAAGCAACTGCACTACGTTGTGATGATAAGATGGAAGACTAGAAATGCATATGGCGGCGTTCTGTTTTTCTTGAGGCCATCAAAAGGAACGACGATCGATATATTCTCTTTCAGCTTCATATCAAGAGATGCAGTGATGATCAAACTAGCTATACGCCTTTCAGATCTTTAATACTATCGGCGTACCTCGAATTATTATTTTATGTCCAACTTTTGACCGTAGGGCTGAAACGTAGAGCTTCAGCCAAATGAGGCTATAAAACAGCGCTTTGGAAGAGTAATCCTAGTATTATAATTATATTTCTATTTTAATAAAACACCTTGTCAACATTAGGAATTACTGGAATTGGTTTTGATATCAGTTATTGGCTTTCCTCCACGTTCATACCTATCCGACTTTTCACCAATCAGTAATTTACTAAACCCAATCTTGGGTTATAACTCAGTTTATATGGACCTACGTATGTCTTTGTTGTTTAGAGATTATCAGCTCAAGTACAGGGTCCTGTTATAATTATGTTTTAGTCACAGTTACGTGTGGACGTTTCTGTTTTTGTAACGTAGATAAAGCCATTCTCGTCCTCAGAACCACCTGTTTCTCTGAGCCGGCTTGGCATAAGGCCCTCGCTGCCTACGAGAGGCAGGATAAAAGACCGAATGAACCGTTCATACCTGAAAAGGTTGTAGTGACAGTCTTGCCTGTCCTATTTCAGCTCGTTTCATTGCTTTCTCAGAAACCACTTAACAAAAATAGTGGAAAGCGTTTCCTGATTTTCATCTATCGTCACAGTGTTGATCCAATATGAAGTTGTAACATGAAGCTAGTAAAGTGGCAAACACATCTTTATTTCTAGATCTTCACTTTCATGATGCTACAAATTTCCTATTTGGAATTATTTCAATTTCTTCCACCAGGTCCATCTACTTGATGACGCCAATACTGCAATATATCCAAGAAAATAATTATGCTTCGTTAATGTGTTTTTGAGAAATCACTTGTGAAGATTAAAATAATATTTAACATTATGGCGCACATTACTACTGGTAAGAAAGTTGTTTACTCCTATGTGTACATCCTTATTTCGACTTCATCTTTTCCCGACATAGGGAAGTAGTTGTGAAATCTCCGGTTTTGTTTTGAGCGCGGACAGTGAAACTCAGAGGAAACATATTTACAATCATGTTATCAAAGGGACAGTAATAAACACTTGCACAGCAAATCATGATAACAACACGGTTAAATACACGAGCTGCACCCGATTGTCCTCTGCATTTCCATCAAGTTTAATTAGATGGAGTAAATAACTGAAGTGTTGCATAACAGGGTTATGCAAGGCGTGGGTTCAGTTCTTCATGATATTTATGGTTTAGACGCTAAAGGGTCAAACGTAAATCATACCTAACAATGAAATCCTGGCAAACAGATGCAGAAACCTCGTACACAATGCTGATTGATGGGGCAAAGTACTTCTCCACATCCTTTACCTCTGTCATCTGCAGTTAAACAGTTAAAACTATTAGCTTACAACCTCTCCTTAGTGTTCGGAGGCAGAAGCGCCCTGGTCAGGAAGTATAGCTTGAGTCCATTTTAATTAAGAAAATCAGTAACTGAAAGAATAGCGTGCGATCATTCTAAAGGAAGCAACAGTCATAGTTGGCCATCTTTTGCGTTTCTCGATTTCTCCGTTTTCCTTTGTTTTCCTTTCTCTGTTTTAGAGCTTCCGCGTTTTAGGAGTGAAAGAAAGGGGCCAAAGCACCGCACTTCAAAATATAACTCTTCTTTCCAAAAATAGTTAAAAAGCAATGGAAACAACAATAAGAATACACGAAAACTACGTTAGAAAACTTAATCATATTTTACCTTTGACACAAGCGTATCCAGTTCCGACATATCCCATCCTGCACCGACATCTGCCACTGATGCAATCGGCGTTAACATCGCAGTTTGCACACTTATCAACTAAAGGAAGTCAGAAAAAAGGCGATGTAGTCTGTTATTGATGTGTTTATATTTGCTATTTTCCAGCCATCTTAGACTGCTGTCGCATGGCATAAAAGGTTATTTGAAAAGAAGTTTTTAGAGTTCTTTAAACCATTTATCTTAATAAGCCCACCTCTGGAATACATCATGAGCATGCACTTATACTTTGCAGTCCAATTAAAGGACTCGTGCAAGTTGTTTTCAGATAGATTTATGATAACTAAAAATTCAATAGGTTCATAAATATCTCCTACCACGGAAGATAAGAGCTAACTCGGATAACATACCATCACAATGAGGACCCGTGTACTGCAAGGGACAAATGCAGTCATAAGATCCAGATGCTCTGTCAAGACAGGTTCCACCATTTAAACACGGCCTTGAAAGACAGGATCCTGGACCAATCGTTGGAACAATTTCTGTATTTTTTTATTTGAGAGATTGAATATAATTAAGGTTACACCACAAACTCGAATAGTTGAGATTATAGCTTCGAATCGAACTGGCTCAATCAATCACAATTGTCTCAATGAAAGGTGGAAATAAATCCCTATGTTAAACACTTAGTTTCCAAAAAACTGAGTTTCGATGGCAAAGAAGCTGATTAATTTAGAGTTTCTTATCTATAATATCATTAATCGTCTTTATATTTGGATTCAGGATTTTAAGAACTATTATAAAGATACATGTCGTAACAGAAATAGCACTGAAAAAGCCTTTTTATAGCACTTTGAATGACTTAAGAGAGCCCTAATGAAATTGAGAAATGCTTCCGTTAACTTTGATTTGCTTTCATAATGAAACAGTGTTATCATATTAAACAGTATCTGCAAACGGTGATCATGTTTTCTTAACCTCGGCTTTACAGCGTGTTATTATACTGACCTGCGCAGGTAGTCCCAGTGAAGCCAGCAGCACATTGACATTTGAACACGTGGGTTCCAATGTCTATGCACACTCCATTGTTTAAGCAAGGGTTGTTGCATGTACATTCTGTGCCTAAATGAAATAAATGTAAAGGAGTAGTTATTTTTGAGACTACAACTTTGTTTACTCAAGCTGTACACGTGGCTCTAGATCTGTTTTAAAAGACTGTCCTGAATTTCGATTATAAAACCAATCCTACCATGATAATTGAAGGAAATGTTACATAAGTTTTTAAAGTACTTTTCGGATGGCACAAGTATAGACTGCTCACAGTCTCTATTTTTCAGTGCACGCGAAAAAAAACAGCGAGCGAAGCGTGCGCGATGCACGCGGGGATGGGATCGGGGAGGCGAGCCAAGCGTGCGCGAAGCACGCGGGGATGGGAGCGGCGAGGCGAGCCAAGCGTGCGCGAAGCACGCGGGGATGGGAGCGGGCAGGCGAGCCAAGCGTGCGCGAAGCACGCGGGGATGGGAGCGGGGAGGCGAGCCAAGCGTGCGCGAAGCACGGGGGGATGGGAGCGGGGAGGCGAGCCAAGCGTACGCGAGGTACGCGGGGATGGGAGCGGGAAGGCGAGCCAAGCGTGCGCGAAGCACGCGGGGATGGGAGCGGGGAGGCGAGCCAAGCGTGCGCGAAGCACGCGGGGATGGGAGCGGGGAGGCGAGCCGAGCGAGCTAAACGAAGAATATATGGAGAGTGTAGACATATTTTTTAAAAAAAGTGGTTTTATTAGATTCCTACCCCTGTTATCGCCTTGTCGCTAACATCTCCGCCTCTTGACTAATTAAATAAATCGAACCAATTAAATTCAAGCGGTAAATTGTTCTTTTTTAACAACACGTATGTGTCGAGGATGTCGTCTAATCAGACGACCGTTGCTTCAAAAAATACCTACAAGAAGGGAGAAAAGCAGAAATCAAGCTTTCCTTTCGATTTTTTTAGGATATGCGCTTGCTCCTTTGCTATTCGCCGGGGGAATTTGGTAAAGTGTTACGCTAAGCGTGACACAATTGTGTAGCAGAGAATCTGTATTCTTCAACATTTTTTGCAATTTTGCATCTAAAAAGTTTTCGGCTGCACCGAAAACAAGCTGGTATTTCTGTTCTCCAATCGGTGGAAGCACGTCGTTCTTTGTTGGCAAAACGATGGAAGAAATGCCAAGCTCTTCCATTGCGACTATTATTTGTTCTTTCATGATGCTTTTGAGTGGGAAAAAATTAGAACATCAACATTCGCACCATTTGTATTTCTTTTGTCGTTGCGCTGTGTTCATATTTCATACTTTTCCCAGACTGAGCCGGTCGGCAAAATTGGGACAACGTCCTTCGAACGAAGAAGATGAGCAACAACCTCTTTCTGTTCATCTATGAGCGAAGAAACATGTGAAAATTTCTTTAAACACAATTCTAACAATCGTTCCATTACGAATCACGGCATGTGTTAAAGATGACAACTTCTGCGAACCGCTTCAGCTGCTACAAACGCGCCTAGACGCAATCATGATCGGCTGTTGTCAAGGTGATAAGACTTTTGTCTTCTTTCAACCAGTGGGAATTCCTCGTTTCTGGAGAAACGACAATTCCTTTTTCAGCCGAAGATGTCCACATTCCTTCCCTTTTTCTCGTTCCCCACACCCTACCATGTCAAGTCTCCCGTTTTGCACTGGCGTCCAGTTCTCTAGCGATTCTATCCGCTTTCAACGATCGATAAAAATAAACGAAAAAATAGAGGTCTGTGAACAGTCTAGGCCAAGAAAGTAGAGATTAGCCTGAGGACTCTTTTGTTCTCCAGTCACTCTCGCCCAAACAGAATAGGGTTAAACTGTTGATTAAGTCTTCTATTACTTCTATTCCTTTAACGAAAGTAAGATTGGCACGTAGAATATAAAACTTTCTCTCAAGACTATAAAAACGATTACGTCCTCGATTAATGGTTATCTCTGCTTGGGTGTGTACTTTACTTACATTCACAGTTTGTTCCATAATATTTTTCAGTGCATTGGCAATAATACTTGTCGCCCTCGATTCGTCTACAAACGCCATTGTTTTGACATGGATTAGAGTCACACGGATTACTACCTAAAAAAAGGAAACAAAAAAGAGAATATCAACTATCACGAGTGTGTCAAGGCTTGTTAAATATGGACTGACTTAAATCATGCATAGCTTCAAGTTGGACGGCTGTAATTTCTTCGTTACTAGCAAGTGGCAGCACAAAGATCCCTTTAGCCAACCATCAATGAAATGCATTTTATTGTGCTGCAAGCACATTGTAAGGAAAATCTGAACTGAGTGCAAGTAAGTATGTACAACCCTGCACTGTAGGTACATTGTAGTTTTCTAATCTGATTTTCAAATATCAGTTTCCCCGGGAATATAGGTTAAGCCTACTTAAGTAATTTGATTAAGAAGGCACGTTTAATGGACGGGTACCGGCTTCGCTCCCATCAAGAGATGTATATTCGTTGCTCCTCATATTTATTTTATTGCTGCGACTCAAGGATTCTGACGTGTTATGCCTTTTTAACCCGAAGATTTCGTAAGCAATCTATATTGTTTTAGTGGTGTTGCAGATTATACAAATGATTTGCAAATAATGTCCTTTCATCATCTGTAAATATTTTGGAGTAATTCCGCTGACCAGTAGATAAAGCTCCTGAAATCACTGTATTAGTCAATATTGCAGGCACGTGTATCGTTTTACATTATTAGGGTATTAGGGTGTTACGGTGTTAGGGTGTAACGGTATTGGGGTATTAGGGTAGAGGGGTATAAGGCTATTAGGGTACACATGTAGCACTATATTAGGTTATTTAGGTATTGTGTTATAAGGGTATTAGAATATCAGGATATTAGGATATTAGGGGCGGGTATTAGGAAATCAGTTTATTAGCGTATTAGGGTGTTATGGGATTAGATTACTAGGGTGTTAGGGTATAAGGGTTTTAGGGTTTTAAAGTATTACGGTATTAGGGTGTTAAGGTGTTAGGCTGTTAGGATATTAGGGTATAAGGGTAATAGGATTGACGCATTCGGGTATTAGGGTATTAGGGCATTAGGATATTAGGGTAAAAGGTTATCACGGTATTCGGGTATTGGGGTATTAGGGTATCAGGGTATGATAGTATTAGGATATTACGTTATTACGGTATAAGGGTATAATTAAGGGAGTTACGGTGTTAGGGTATTAGGGTATTAAGGTGTCAGGGTGTTAGGGTGCTGGGTTTTAAGTCATTAGGGTATTAGGGCGTTAGGTTATTACGGTATTAGGGTATTAGGGCATGAGGATATTGGGGTATTAGGATGATAGGTTATTTTAAAAGCAATGGACCACAAGTTTTTATGGTTTATAGGCTGATAAACCACGCAGAATGTTGGAAGAACACGAGAAGAATTCTTGCGAATTCTTCGAGTGTTCTTCCAACGTCCCAAGTGGTTTATCATGCCTCTAAACCATAGAAACTTGGGGTCTATTGCTTTTATATGATAATTCAGAAGACACGCGCTATTTCCATGAGTTTACAGGCAAAATAAACCATAGCTGATTGGCCAATCAGAGCGCGCGCATTCATTTGATTATTATATAATAGGGTGTTAGGGCAATGGGATATTGATGCATTAGAATATAAAAGTATAAGAGTAATTCCCCAATACCCAAATAACCCTGTACCCCAATAACCTAATACCTTTATACCTTAATACACCAATACACCAATGCCCCAATACCCTAAAACCCTAAAAACCCAATACCTAAAGGTCATTCCTCACATTTGCATCGCGCATCCTTACTGCGCATAATTTATGCCGTCATTAGCGCGCGCTCGTGCACGCGCATATTGAAAGCATGACGGATTTGCCTTGATATTGAGCTCTGTCAGTTGCAAAATGGCTCTAGCTCACCAACGAGCACGGGCACCTCAATTTTTTTTTTACAGTCATTATAATCAACTAATCATAAGCTTTGCCTGAGAAAAGACTGATCTGATTTTGTTACGAGTATCGTTGTAGAGCAGGGTTGTTTCCAGACAGAACTTAGGATCGCTGGTAACAGCAACAAACTAATTCATTTCCGCAAGGTAACTTCGCGAATTTACAGCACTAAGCTTCTTCAAATTTGAATCAGTCTCTCTTACAGCAGAACCTCTCGCTCTAATATACATGAGGCTTAAAGTTCTAGAAACTTCTATTTGGAACTAAATTAAGTAGTTTGACACATATTCTAATCTGAGAAATTATATAAGGATTAGAATGTTCTGGAATGTTCTTATACAAATTGGTCACGGCTGAATGACTTCCGGTTCTAGATTGTTCTGGAACTAGACCTAGACAATTTTTCGTAACAGATTTCTACCGCTGAAAATTGAATAAATAAGAAAAATAGCAGATACACTGTGGTCTTTTCTATTTTGCAGTTTGGTAACAACGTCAAGAAATTTGGTTCAAATTTTTAGTCAAGGATTTTGCTTTGTCTGAATCAAACTTAAAATGTTTATTTGTGTCCGACACAATGTATTGACTGTAGTTTAATGCATGTTCTTATGAGTCTGGGCTCACAAAGATTTTACAATTACTGGGAATGCGTTCTTATAATAAGCATTAAATAATGCCAGAATGGGGCACTTTCAATGCCTCACTGCTTCTTAATGAGCATGGGCAGCCCCCCTTTTTATTTCAAAATTGAAGTTATCATATGACAAATATTCAGTGGGCAAAGTTTGAACAAAAATCTATTGTCACTTTTATTTCAGAGGAATTATCTTAATACACTTATATCCTAATACCCCAATACCCTAATACCCTAATAACCCATACCCCAATGCTAACAAAATTTAGCATTCTCTCTTTTAACCCGAAGATTGCATAAGCAATCTATAGGGTTTCAGTGGTGGTGCAGATTAGTAAATAGATCGTTTTCACTGTCACGCAATAAACAATAAATCGAAAACTATTCAGTGGATAAAGTCAAGAAATTGTGATATCATAGGAAGTTGATAGAGAAGACACTTCTACAAGTTTTATGTTTGTGCGTTTTTCCAGACTACAGATATTTGTCGAAATGTTTCGCGGTAATTTACAGAGCTCATTATGGAAACGTCATGTTGGTGCACCACTGACGGCCGGAAATTAGTGTAAACATCTGGAACTTACTATAGGTATCTAGACCACTGATTATCTGTACTGAACAAACAAACATTTACATAAGCACTTTTCCTAATGATCTAACTTTTAAAAAAGCTAAAAATCATGAGATAGGTATATATCTGTCGACAAATGCGATTGTACCTTTGTGTCACGCACCGCTACAACACTGAAATTCAAAATACGCTGGTTTTCAAACCGAGCACACTATTAAGCTGTAACATTGTAAACTAATATAAATTTACCCACTATTATGCCTGATCGGGATAAAAAGTTTGGTGGCTCTTAAGTTTTCGATTTTATAAAATGATGACGTCGCATAAAAACGATCTATGTATTATCAGTCTGTGTTTAGCGTGAACCGAGCAGGAGGTCTGTATGGGAGAATCTTGACCGAGGTCGTGAGTACAGACCGAACGCAGCGAGGTCTGTACACACGACCGAGGTCAAGATTCTCCCATGCAGTCCGACTTACTTCGGTTAATAAGATGTTTATTATATGGCAAAGAAGAAAACTTTAATTTGTTAACAGGTTTACTGACATTTTGCTTGTGAACACCGATGAGCTTAACTTAAAGCTGCCGAAATTTGCTCGTCCTCTTTACTTTTTTTCTGTCATCACGCTTTTTGACACTCCATAAATGATTCAGAAGAAAATAAAAGAAAATGGTGGACATTTTTGTATTTTAGTTTGCTACTTTTTCTACGCAAAATGAAACCGGTCTAGATATCGGTCTAGATCGGAAAATCTAGACCGCGGCCAATATCGACTTCAGCCAATCAAATTCGTAAATTCGGTAGTTCCCAGTCCTTGTGAGACACAGCCATATAATAATAGTCACTATTGCAGGCACGTGTATCGTTTTACATTACTAGGTCTAGCTGCGATTGTTGCACTAAAAATAGAAAATTGTTTTCTTTGCTTTCTGGGTATAGTTCATTTCTATTACAATTCTAAAGTTAAATTAGCAGGCAACTAAATAAGGCCAAATGTTGGCTTTTGTAATAGGCATTGGGAACGTTTTTGATGACAGAAGTAAAGTTGCTGGAAGCTGCTATTGAAAGGCTATTGTAAATTTCCGCTCCGAAGTTTTTAGTAAAGACTGACGAGAGGCAATCCTCTCTACATATCGATGGTACTGCTACTGAAGGATTGAGCTCCTGAAATTAATTTTCGGAAATCAAAGGGTACAGTTTCGTTGACGCCACCAGAGCATTTGTCGAAAAAGTCTCTAATAAGAATACCGCGGTCTTGCGAGTCTCTAAAAGGCTCATGACTAAGCCAAGTTTTAACCGCGGGTGTAGAATCCACCGCGAGAAAATCCTGCTCAGTCTTGAGGACAAGCTCACATATTAAGTCGCATTGGAAGACGAATCCCGCATAGCGGGAGCGAGGAGAACTAAATAGAACTTCTCGAACTGAGAAGAAATTTTGCCCACAGACAAACATTTTTGGGCTTGTTTGAGCTAATACCTTTAGCTGATACAATTTGACACTTGAATAGGCTAATGAGTTAGCATATCGCAAAGTCACACAACACCTCTCGCGGAAAGCTTTTTATGTCTATTTGTAGTAGATTTAATCATCGCAACACGATCGCATGTGCACAGTTTGATTTTGAGGTCATTTGAATCAACAAGAAATTGATTCGCGCTTCAATTCTACGGCGAATTTAACTGGAATAAAGGGAAAATAGAGTCTTCTGCTCCCTGTGTACCAGACACACTAAACGTCGGGTTCCGAGAAGTTTGCAGTTTGAGAGACTTTATGTCGCATAGTTGTTACCTAATTCACTTATTTGCTTGCCAATCTTTGATAACGCTGAAGTACTTTGTATCTTTCCACCTTGAAGCAAGGTTTCTTACTTGTTACTGTGGTTAGCACCCACGTTCCAATCTAGTGGACCTGAGTTAGATTCCGGGATTCGTCGGCTTTTTTCCGTTTGTTTTTTTTTTTAAGCCACTGCTCTTTTTCGATTCTTTTTCAACCCTTTTTTTGGTGAAGAACATTTGTGCACACTACGCCGGAGGAATGTGAAACGCAACACTCACCGGTCATTTTGGATTTTTTTTTGCTTTCGGAAGAATGTGAGCTCAATTCATAGTAGATTTGATCATCGCAACACGATCGCATCTGTTCCGTTTGATTTTGAGGTCATTTGATTCAACAGACAATTTTTTCTTGTTACAATTTTGCGGTCAATTTAACTGGAAAAAAGGTCAAATAGGACTCCTGTTTTCGCTCTGTACTAGCAACACTAAACGTCGGCATCCTAAAAGTTTGCAGTTTAAGAGGTATTAGGATGTTGGGGTATTAGGGTATTGCCAAGGTTATTAGGGTATGCAGGTATTACGGTATTAGGGTATGTGGGTATTAGATTATTAGGGTATTACGATATTAGGGCATCAGGCTACTAGAATATTAGGGTATTATGGTATTAGTTTATAAGCTTATTAGTCCGTTAGGGGATTAGGGTGCTGGGGTGTTAAGGTGTTAAGGTATTAGGGTCTTAGGGTCTTAAAGTATTAGGGTATTAGGCTGTTAAGGTATTAGGCTGTTAGAGTATTAGGTTATAAGGGTAATAGGGTATTGGGGTATTAAAGTATCAGGATATTAGAGAATTAAGGTATTAGGGCATTAGGGTATTAGGGTATAAGGGTATTACGGTATTGGGGTATTGGAGTATTAAGGTATCAGGGAATAATATTATTAGGATATTAGGGTATTAGGCTATAAGCGTATAAGGTTGTTACGGAATAAGGGTATTAGGGTATTTATGTGTTAGGGCGTTATGGTGTTAGGTTTGTAAGGTATTAGGGTGTTAGGGCGTTAGGGTATTAGGGTATTAGGGCAATGGGATACTGATGCATTGGTGCATAAAGGTATAAGAGTACTTCTCCAATACTCAGTACCCGAATAGCCAAATAACTCATTACGCCAATAACCTAATACCTTAATACCCCAATACACCAATACTCCAATACCGCAATAAGCCAAAACCCTAATAACCCAATACCCTAATACACTTATATTCTAATACTCTAATACCCTAATACCCTAAAAACCCAATAAACCAATACACCAGTACCCCAATACCCCAATAAGGCAAAACCCTAATAACCCAATACCCTAATACACTTGGGCGTTAGGGTATTAGGGTATTAGGGTATTGGGGCAATGGGATACTGATGTATTGGTATCATGATAAGGGTATAAGAGTACTTCCCCAAAACCCAAATAATCCATTACGCTAATAACCTAATACCCTAATACTCCAATACACCAACACCCCAATACCGCAATAAGCCAAAACCCTAATAACCCAATACCCTAATACACTTATATTCTAGTACCCTAATGTCCTAATAACCCAATACCCCAGTACTCCAATGTCCTAACACCCTAATGCCCCAATACCCTAATACCCAAACACAAAAGTACCCTAACATCCTAATACCCTAATGTCCTAATACAGTAATACCGTTATATCCTAAATCTCTAATACACTAATACCCTAATGCCCTAATACCCTTATACCCTAATATCTTAATACCCTAATATATAGATTTAGGCCAGCCTAAAAGCGTAGCTCCTGGGCCGGGTTGTTCAAAGTCAGATTAAGCTAACCCAGGAAAAGGTAGAAATTTTGATTTGAGTTTTGTAACTTTGCGGTGAGGTTTTCTGTATATTGTTTGGCCTTCTGTTTTGAGTTTTAATAATCACCATATTAAAAAAAAACAAAACAGCCAAAAACATTTGCATAGAAGAAAAAGTTATAATTCGGTTAAATTTTAATCCTGGGTTAGCGTTAACCGCCTTCCGAACAATCCTGCCCTGTTTCCAACAAGTTAACCTAATATGAGCCAATCGACACGATCCAATCGATAACTTGCACTTGGTCAGCGGTCAACTTCAAAAAACACGTGGCCTCGAGGAGCTGTAAACTTGAGTCCGCGATATGGTCACGTGATACCAGTCAGCGGATACCTTGTTTTGACAGGTTTCAATTAATCATAACATGGATGTTTAATATCAAGGAAGTACACGGTAAACCAAGGCTGCTGTCTCTGTCAATCTATTATTTGGAGTATGGCCGCCATGTTGGGCAACTCCGCCGTCGTCGTCGTACGTACGCGCCCACGAGCAATACCGCTAGCCATGATAACCATGTGAAAATCAACTCATGGGTTTCCCTCTCTTTCCTATATGAGTATGGGGCTCCGCTTGGCGGCCCTTCGGGCCGCCGGAGCTCCGCTATTACCCTCTTGCCCCAATACCCTAACACCTTAATACCCCAATACCCTAATACCCTAATACCCTAACACCCTAATACCTATATACTAATATTTTAACACCGTACTATCCTAATACCCCAATGCCCTAACCCTAATAATATTCTTACACCCTCACCTTTTGTTACTATGGTTAGCACCCACGTTCCAATCTAGTGGACCTGAGTTAGATTCCGGGATTTGTTGGCCTTTTTTCCGTTTGTTTTTTTGAGCCACTAGTCTTTTTCTTTTCTCGTTCAACCCTTTTTTGGTGAAGGACATCCACAATAAGCTACATGTACTTATTTCAAGGTTGGAACCGATAAGAACACGATTTTTGACGTTTTGTTCAACTGTTCAACTTGGTCTTTCATTATGGTCTCAAGAGCTAAACAAACTACCATGATCGTGGAGAGGGCGCCGTCTTTTCCATTTATCGGAGAGTGTGTTGTTTATCACAGATTTGAACACCGCCTGACTCGTTGACCAATCAGAGTGTATACCAGATCCTGGTATACCCGGAACGACCTTTTGTTAAGTTTGCCCACAGGCGTTCTTTCGCTTCCTCTCGTCGCGCCTTTTTTATTTTTTCGCGCGCTGTTTTCCGCGCTGCGCCTCAACTAACTGAACTCCTGGAAGAGGCTAGACCCACGGTCGCCCAGAGCCAAAGATCTTGCTGGACGCTGAACCTGTGGCTTCCACCAGATTTTCGCCTCTTCGGCTTCTTGGAAGACGAAAATGGGCAAGAAGTTTTCCTGCGTTTTCGTGAAAGAACCAGATCGCGAACAGTTCGCGTGCACAAACGAAATATCACACCGCAATTTGATTTAAACGTGAAAATTGGCGGTGAATTATATTTACGTGCCGTAAGGGGTTAATGAGACTCAAAAATAGTTTTTCTCCTTATATTAAAAAGTAAACACGCTTTCTTCCCATTCTTTGTGCAAAATATTTATCTGGGTCTTCTCAATTTGAACAGCAAAAATAAAACTATTTTTCGCATTTTTCGTAAAAACTCACCTACTATGATACCTTAACTGAATAACAAGAGGGTACGGCACCTATTTTGTTTCTCTGCCTAGATTTTTGAAGCACCGTTTTCGCAACCAACTTCTTTAAGGTTCATAATTTATCAATGGATGTCAAATATTTGTTGATACTGATATGATATATAAACCGTATGAACTTCAGGATTCTGTCCAAGTTGAGAACTCAAAGCATTTGCCGAAAAGAAGTTATTCTTTCACAGCGCAAGCTGTCTAAGGTCAGCTAGCAACTCATATAATGCAATAGCAAAGAAGAAACCGCAAACAGAGTCGCATGACACTGTCCTTATGTTCTAAAGCTTTGAAAACAATTTATCTAATGTACAATAAAGATGTGACTTACCAGGAAGGACGCAACCTGTTCCTTCTTCATAAATAGTGTCCATTCCGTTAACAGCTGGACAGTAACACTCACCCACTGCGTCACACTTTTGGTCCAAAGTTATTTTATTGGTAAGTGGTCGAGCTTTAGGGCAGTCACACACTAACAAAAGAGGTTCCGTGACATGATCACTCAAACAAATGTCAACATTTACACTAATCTCACAATTGGCCTGTGCCCACTTCCTTTAGCGTGATTGTTAAAGCAACGATCAACAGTTCATTGAAAGTGAGAAAAAAGGGGACATATTTGATACACATGATATGAAACACGAGAGAATGCGAGAGAGCACTTGTGGCAGTCTCTTCAGATGCCAATCCATGGCTTCGCAAACTCCAAAGCGAAAAACGTTTAATTCCATTCCAGTTGTTGCAGTGTTGAAGTGTGCAATTTTTGTGCTTTGAAACTGTTTGAG
Source organism: Orbicella faveolata (assembly GCF_042242905.1). NCBI lineage: Eukaryota > Metazoa > Cnidaria > Anthozoa > Scleractinia > Merulinidae > Orbicella > Orbicella faveolata. Next base: position 20,923,590 of record NW_028301563.1, read on the forward strand.
TGCGCATGAGTAACACGCTTTCTCCCCCAAATGCAACCGAGCAAGTTTAATTTTAAAAGTGCCATTCTACACATAAAAGATTGGTACACTCAACTAAAAATTGCAACTTATGTCATTAGCGTTTAAAACTTTTTTTTATATTCTTTAACAATCTTTGTTTTCACTGGAATTTTTTTGTGTCCTCAATTTAAACTTCCAAGCTCTCTACAATTTAGTTCCCAGCTGACTGTTAACAAGTAGCGCAGCCAGTAGGACTGCAGCTTGTTTTATTGTCAGTTTCTACTTATATAGCAAAGATGTTAAGTCACCAACGTGCTCGCTCTCGTTTTTTTTAAGTACGTATATTTGAGTTGAATACCTTCACAATTCTTTCCAGTATATTTCCCTAAACAGCGACAGCGATATTCATTTTTTATAGGGTCAAAACTGCACGTCCCTCCATTAGCACAAGGTTGTGAATTACACGGATCAGGCAAAGGAACTACAAAACAATGTACGCAATGCTACTTTAGTAACATATTCCTTGTTTATAACAATATAAACAGTTCTATGTTCTCCTTGTTCAATGACCAGTGCTAAAATTCTTTTTATTTTGTAGTGAATAGACAGCTCTGGTTATTTCCCCTTATTTATACTACTTACGCTCAACTATTATTGGATGCTGTTATTGAATTGACACTCCTTATCTAACATAATAAGCCGACTAGAAAACCATTTAAAGAGGCACTTTACCAGTTTTGTTTTACGTAGTACAGTTTATTGTGCACGTGTTTACTCTTTCTTCACTTAATCTATGTATCTAATTAAAAGACATATAGTTTACCATATCTTGCCCTTTCCACTTCCCTTTCGCTTCACTCAGTTTATTTTAACTCTGGTACTGTATTCAAATTGCCAAGTGGAGAAATAAGACATACAAAATACAACAAAAATACTACTTACGCTCGCAGTTAGTTCCAGTGAAGCCCGGGAGACAAGTGCAAACATAAGAATTGCCATGGGCAGAACAAGTACTGTTGTTTTTGCACGGAAAGCTGACACATGGATTGCAAAAAGCTGTCGAAAAAGAAGAGTAATTTTTTACAGCTCTCAATACTATATATATGCAAAATCATTCATTTCTCCTTAACGGATAACAAACGTGGAAAACTACGAGTGTGGTTAAAAGAAAAGCAACACAATGATTTCTAGTTTAAACACCTGAGGTAATTCTTGGAACAAAAGACTGAACGAGTTTAGCCAATGTCGATAGAATCAGGATTGGATAATGTGCCCAAGTAAGGAGCATTGTGTTGCATTGCTTAAATTCAACATTTCTATCACCTTACATTCGCAATGTGCCCCACAATATCCTTTTTCGCATTGACAAGAGTATGACCTGTCTGGACCCAAAACACACACGCCTTTATTC
>NW_028301563.1:20930000-21042500 GCF_042242905.1 Orbicella faveolata
TTGAAGCCATTTAGTGTCTCGACGCAAGTGGCATGATGGGAGCAAGGATTGGGTTTGCAGAAATTTTTGTCTGAAAAATTGCAAAACACGTTTTGAGTCCTTTAACCCATTGACTCCCGGAGCTTTTTGTCAGAAACGCAATTTTTGGACATTTTGGAGATGTTCAGCCTGAATATGGCCCAAATTAACTCCAACCTACTTAAGAATACATTTACAACATAGGAGCATGCCTTTCTTTCCACTAGCGTCGCATGTTACGACATTTTCGCTCGGGCATGCCCAAAAATCTTTTTTATTTAACTTTCTCTCGCACGAGAGTCAATGGATTAACCCATAATCATTTCATTTATAACGCAGGACCCACGAGAACAGCAATGCAGTTTACAATTGGCAGCTTTCCTTACACACATCTTGTTAAAGATATATTAACAACAAAAACCTAACTTTAAAACCAAATATAACTATTTTAATACAGTTTTTTAAAACAAAAAACTGTAATTTTTTTTCGGAAACAGCTTCTCTATCACTTTTTACGACTTCCTTATGTTTTTTAACCATATACATGACTCGTGGCTTTTAGCCCGTAGTTAAACCAATCAAATTCCGAGTTTTGGACTTCATTTGCAGTAAGTCTTTAACAAGAAACAAGCAAGTTTGAATAAGAACCATACTAACATACGCTTAGTGGTTTACCAGATTGGTGTTTAACTCCATTATCATCAGGAGTATTTTTTCAGCCCCTTCGATGGCATAACAGTCCATCGCAGGGTTACCACCCAGTATTTAATTTACCGGTACCTATTTATACACTTGGGTTGAGAGAGGCACTGTGAGAGTAACGTGTCTCTTCCAAGAACAGAATACAATGATCGGCAAACATAGACCGACCCGGAATCCGAGCGCACAAATCAACTGCGATCAGTTAGGTTTATGACAAATAATTATAATTACACTGCAATATGCTAATAATTACCGGAAATCACCTACCTTGGCAAGTTTTTCCCGTAAATCCTTCAGCGCAATTGCATTTAAAACCGTGATCAACCTCTTTACAAGTTCCGCCATTCTTGCAAGGATTATAGTAACAAAATAAGGTGTCTAGAGTTCAGGGAGAGAAGGTTATGAGAATAGCACAATGCACCTACGGTATCTCACTGCGAAAAAATGCAATTCAAAGCTACAAAAGTATAATTAACTCCACCTCAGGGCCAATTTTAACTTCTTTACCACTTCAACTCACTGTCCTAGCAAGGTGGCATTGTAAAACCAAATGTAGCTTACCTTCGCAAAGCGGACCCCCAAACTTTGGAGGGCATAAACATTTGAACACATCATGCTCACCCATTGTCATAACGCCACCATTCTTGCACTGATTTCCTAAAGCATGTAAATGAACAGCTGATAAGTCATAAATTTAATTGTACCATAAAAATTATTTTAACTGAATTCCCGAACGGAATAAACTCTTTGGTATATACTTCTTGTAACTGGTCCATGAAGTCTCCCATTCGCCATTTAATTATCATGACTGACTATTGAATTGGTTCACTCGTAAAGTGCACTCTATCAATCGTTATCAGTAGTTCTCAGTATTTTTTTTCTTTTATTCTGATTACGTTAGATTGATTACTGGACGTAATAGAGAGTGAAGGCTTAAAAAATGTTTGACATAATCGAATCACCACCAATAAAATGGAGGAATCCAGCTGAACATCAAAAATGTCTTTATGTCTTCTGTGCCACCATATTCACCATCGACATCTGAATCGCAACCAGTTCCTCTCCCAAAGGATGTTCATGACGTAACAAAAACTGCTGAAACTTCTACAGCCGTAAAGAGGGTACCTGTTTACACGCGTTTTTAATTTAAAGTGTGAAAATCGAGTTCGACGTGACCCGGTTAAACTCGACACCGTGTAGAATAGGGATATCGTACTGGCGACCATCGTTTTTTATAAAATAAGGTTTGTGTTAGAAAACGACAGCGTTATATAGCAAATCAACCAGAAATGAAAAACGGTACAAAGACAACACCTTGTCTATTATTAATAGAAGGCAGGAAACATTGTCTGGTTTCTCTCCCCTGATAAGCAGTCAAACTAATGGAGCGTTTAGAGAAAACTAAAAGATAATAAGCTTTTAAGCCACGATTTCCTTATTTTATTGAAAGTTGCTGTGGGCGGCCTAATACGGAATGCGGATACTCACCAAATTACTCGTGCAACAAATCATGAAAGCAAAGCAAAACAACTTTAACACGACAGGGATCATAGAGGAGAAAAGGGGGACATTTAAGAGTTAAAATTCTTAATTAAGAATGCTAAAATCTAGGATCAGGACATCTAAACAGATGACATACATGTAGTATTAAGACATTCTGACAAATATTCTTACACTCATTGATATTCGGTTATCGTAGTCCACTGATCAAAATAATCAAATTTAAAGATCAAGGGAAGTTGAATTAGACCGGCCTACCTTCGTGGATATGTACGTGTAACTCGTGTAGATCAGCAGGATGTACAGGAGTACAGCAGGGATGTAGAGATTTGGGTTCTGCCGAGGGATTCGCCTCCGCGGAGAGTAAGCGCGCTTTCTTCTCACCACTTGTACGTTTTGTCTCACTCTGTGCTTTAAGTTTTGAAACGTGAAGTTGCCAAGTTTTTCCGCCAATGATAGAAATCAACGCAATGCATCTAAGCGTGTAATTAAGGATCATTTTTGTGTTTTCCGCAAAGTTGAGAATTCGTGACGAACCGATGTTAGTTAAAGTCGTGTTTCTTTCTTTCTTTTTTTTCATTTGAAGGAAAGGCATAATTCGGTCACCTGCTGAAACTCCAGTGCTTGTGATTGATTTTAGCTTTTAATTATGGATTTAAAGGTTCAAACCTTTTCACCCCGAACCCGCGTTTGCAACTCAGCGTCGGAAAAGCAAATAAAGTCAGAAAGGTTAAGAATAACGTTAACGGTAACCGTACGGCGAACGGCAAAAAAAGAAATTTTTGCCTTTCCTTATTTAGCCGTTTGTACAATAAATTGAGAATATTTCTATTTACTGTGAATAGGAGAGTTGCATTTTTGTGTCGGCTCAAGGATAAGTGGAAAATTAACAAAACAATCCATGTTTAACTTCGCAGACTCAGTTACTGTAGTACCTTCATTTGTTTTGTGCACTGAATAAGGGTCACTAGGGAACTTTATAAACACCTTTTGACGACTGAGAGTTCATACTATACTCTTTTTAAGAGTACTTAAAGGAAAATATGATTAGAATATAAATCCCTTACCAAACCAAACACTATCCTAAATGTATTTAAATACTATTTTTAAAGACTGTTTCTAACCTATTTTATGAAATAGATTAAAAGCAGGGCGAAAAGTGTATTTTTAACGTAGTTTTCGACTGCTTTTAATGGTGTTTAAACCTGTTTAAAACACTATTGAAACAAAATTTGAAATGTACTTTGGAAAGCTTTTAAAAATATAGTTAAAATTCCAAAACTCGAAATCCTTTGCTAAGTTTAAAAATATAATTAAAATAGTCTGTAACTACTTTAAAAATCTCTCGAGGAACACAGCATTCGGAATAAAAACAGGACACAAATCGTTTAAAAAACAGCTTTTAATCTGCAAGACTATTTTTGAACTAGTTTAAATGACAATTTTGAAAGTATTTTGTACAAAATAGGTTTAAAATAGGTGCAAAATTATATTTTTAACATATTTTTCGACTGATTTTAAAGGTGTTAAAACCTGTTTAAAACACTATTGAAATCCACTGTCTCAAAATATATTTCAATAGTACTTTAAACAGTTTAAAAATTAAAGTGGATCATATATGAAAAAATATGTCAAATACAATATAAATATATTCAAATAGCTTTAAAATAGTCCAGAAATAGCACACAGTAATATAGTATAAAACAGCATAAAAATAGCACAAAATAGTATAAAAACAGTATGAAAATACAGTAAAAATACAGTAAAAATAGTATAAAAATAGTATTAAAATAGTTCAAAAATAGTGTCAAAACAGCATAACAATAGTGCCAAAAAACACTTAAACTTACATGTAACTTTGCTCTAGCTGTGAACAGCACATGACATGCTAGAAGTCAGTGTAGGGCAAACTCAAGCTTGATGGGGGTGCTTGGCTCTACTTCTTTCTTTACTTGTATAATCAATGTATGTAGCTCTACACTTACTGTATCTGTATATGAAAAGCTGTAATAACAGTTGAGCCTGCGATAATATTTTTTTTGTCTACTGTACATGTATAAAAGGCTAAAAGTTACTAAAGTTTTAAAAACCAAAACATTTTTGAGTGTACGGTCATCATCAGTGGTGCATATTTTCTTTGTTAAGAAGAATTGCAAACAATGTAAAGGAGTCAAAGGAACGTGCATGTATCAATACCAATTGAGAACTTGAGGCTAAGGGTCCATTACTTAGTATAAATCATCTTCTATATCACTCATTTTAAGGCTAAATACAGGTTATTTACTTGTACTGGTATGCTATGTCTGCAGGGCTGTCATTAAGGGTTGTAAGCCGTAACACCTGTTATGGCTGAGTATGCTTGATTTTCCCTTGATGCTGCAAGTGAAATTCCCTGTTGTTTAGAGAAATCACCCACAAAGTAACAAATTTGCTATGGGTGTGGAGAATAAGGCTACAGGTGACTAAAAAATTAATGACAACCCTGGTCTTTACATGGGAACTATATACATTGTAAATGTACATGCAGTACATGCATCAATCACTTCTAATCAAGGGAACCCTTTGGCCAATTTAGAGGGTACAACTTATTGTGTGACTTTTGTAAATTTAGTAGGTGATGATCATGTTGTGCAAAGGTTTTGTTCATCTTTCATCACTGAGCAATGTCTGAGACTGCAACTAAACCCTGCATCATTTATGTGGTCCATGTTACAGTTATAAGCAAGTTGTAGGTTTGATTTTGAGTCATGGACTTGTTTTATGTACATGTACGAGTGCATGTAGCAATTAAAGCTGTACCATCTTATTGGGCCTACAGATATTCAGACTATGAGTAGTCCCGGCCTCTTTCAGTTAGTCTATTGTGTGTGATGCAAATGAAAACAGCGAGAAAAAAAAATGTTGATTTTCTTTTGTGTCATGCATGATACATAGACTAAGGGCCTCTTCATATGAGCCCGGTAACTGGCCAAGTGCTGTGTTGCAAAAGCGAAGCTATTTTGCCTAAAAAGTTTCGTCCTGGTTACCTGGGCTGGAGCATTCATATGGGAAAATTTTCATCCTGGTCACTGAGATCTTGGACGCAAAAACTGAGATCTCAGTAACCCGGCCAGCCTGGCTTCTCATACATATATGAACACATCAACATTTTTACGAAGGAAAGAGTGGCGAGGTGAGATCTCAGAACATGAGCCAGGCTGGTTGACCGGGCTCATATGAAGAGGCCCTAAGCCAAAGAGGGAATACTGGTAGTCTTAGGAAGTAGGGCAGGGAAAAACCCACATCCCATTGCCTGGGGCAAGTAAATTTTGCTCTTGGGCAAGTGAAAATGGAAGTTTGGAGGTCTGGTCAGCTGGGCAAGTGAAATTAGCCTCAGTACATATAATCTTGTGAATGATAATTTCCAATCAAAGCCTATTTCAAAACTTAAGACTGCAAAGATGAGCAAAACAGTAAGTTGAAAGTATGGACTAATTTAAAATCCAAGCATACTTTGTATCTGACACAACAATTGTGTCACTGTTGGTAGTTTCTTTCACCTAGTTTCATAGTGCCAGTAAACTCATTTTGTTATAGCCTATCACTGAATATAGACAGTAACTAGTAAATGATGTAGTTGATAGGGCATGAACCCTACGTGCCCATTGGGCATTAGTAATATTTTAGTGGAGCCAACTGAAAACTAAAATAAAATGGCCCACTGGGCAGCTAGATTTCATTTTTTTTTTTTTCCTGCCCTGGCAAGATGAAGCTTAAAAAACAAAAACCACTTGCAGTAAGTTATGGGGAACTCAAGCTGTCACAAGTCAAGGTCATGTGCAATTTGAGGTAAAGTTTTACAAAAACTACAGTATTCCATCATGAAAGATATAATTAATGTATACCATGTTCCCCTTGAAATAAACTTTGTAGCCGCAGTGTACATGTATGTAATATATGATCGATAATATTGCTATTTACAAGTTAACAAAAATTATCCCATCAAGTCGTAAGGTTCATTCATTTCCAACAAGAAACAACTGTACTTTCACTGATGTGGCATGACTGTAGTAGCTACATATAGCTTCCTTTCTAACCCTAAATTTAGTTATTTCCTCCTTTAAAAATTTACCAACAATTATTGCAGAATTGCAGCAATAACTTCGTAACCGGAAGGCAGTTGAAAGACCCCTATCAGACTCACAGAGACTTTGGCCCTGACAGGGTAGCACCACTCTCCATCTCCTGTTTCTCAAAGCTGAAAATAAAAACAAAATTATTTACTGCATTGTTTAGTTATTGCAGGGTTTAATATTTTTGCCTCCGTGTATGTTTTGCTACCATGTTCAGTCTATAAAGTTGCCTTTCCACTTGAAGAAAAACAAACTGTTTGATTCAACTTCCACAGCTCGCACTTTAATTTCCCTACGAAGAGATCGATCAGTTTATGCCATGTCAAGATAGTAAAATGATCACAATGGATGAGTAATTTACGGCTGCACAAAAATGGCATACACAGTTGCAAACATGTAACTGCCATATAACTGATCATACATGTATATAAAACAGTACCTAATTATGTAGACTGGACAAAGAACAATTCAAAATTCAGATCTATGTTTCATAGGCAATCATCTTATTCGATAAAACAGTTGATGGCGTTACAGATATGTTACATGTATTTACATGTGCATGCATCTTTTCGAATGAAAGACACACCAAGACAGAAGATGGTCGGCTTACCTCCATTTCCTTGAGACATTACCAAGTTGAAGTCTATCAGAAAGACAAATCATGGTCGCTGCACCCACGAGTCATATAATTCGGTTCGGTCCCTTAAGTTTTCGTCCAGTAGAAGGTAAAAAAACAAACAAATGAACTGTTGCACTGGTTTCAAACGACTGGAACGAAACCTCCGTTTTACACAGCAATTTTGAAATGGAAACAAGTCACGTGGTCACTCACATGATCTTTCATGCAATCACAGCTGACCAAAATGCTCGCATCAGAGTATTGCACCGATGGGTCAGCGGAAAATCGACCGGAAAATCCGTTTGCGCCAAAAGTTACGACCGCCAAAACGAAGCAAGAGGATTGCATCGATCGCCACATTGGATATAGTTCTTAGCCCAGGATTTTTAACGGTACGGTATCTGTTTATTTTATCTGCTTAAACTCCATTTTTTTGTTCACAGCCCTCGTAACTTTTTCAAGCGTATTTTCAGGTATTTTACATTGAGACATACGCAGGTAATGCTTTGGCGTATTCTTGTTTGGATGCGCCAAATGTTTATTCATAAAAGAAGCTTTCTCTTAGATGCATGGCTTTGCTCCAGACGTAACTAATCACGTACCAAATCGAACGTTCGACTTAACGAACTTTATCGAAATCAATCGAACTTAATCTAACGATTGGGTCCGAACACTCGAAGAACAAAATTGGGACATTCGAATGAATGGAATCGCACTTTGTTGTCGTGCGAAAATGTGTTGTACACATGTTCATGTATTGACTAATTGCATGCTATAACACATGAAATCCAAGCCTGCCAAGCTTGAATCAAGCCTGCCATGAACAGTCGAATCCTTCCATTTTGGTTGCGACGTTAGGTGTCACTCAGCCTGTATTCGCCCTATTGTTTCTATCGTTAATTTTACTTTAATTATTTTCATTCTTCTATATTATGGATGTAGATTTCTTGGCAAAAATGATATTCACACAAAGCGGCTCTGGAAAATGGTTGAAGGGCCTAGTGTTAGGGACTTCTCCCCATGCACATGTTAGTTTTGATCTTCAGTGGGGGATAGACAAGCATTCAGTGTAGTTCAAATTCACCAAATTTTTGATTAGATGAATGCACTACATTTATGTGGCAGGTTGGTATATTTCCAAAAAATATGGCTAAGCACAACAAAGGTTCAGGAAGAAGAAATTACCTGGCAAGAAGAAGAAAAAATAATGAAAGACGAGAGGACGAAGTAATAAGAGAAGGATGAAAACACAGAAAACTACATGTAGCTGAAGTATTTCATTCTTTGCAAGAAACTGAGGCAGATGAAACAATTAAGTTGGGAAAGATTTGCGGAATCAGTGTGATTTACCACCAAGGCGTTTTTATGTGGTCCAATGAGGGTTCGTTATTCGCTTTTGCTTGTAACATTTTCAAGAAACAGAGAAAATTTAACCAGTTACAGAATAACCCACTAGGACATGAATGAATGGGTAAGTGGATAATGCAGTTGATTCATGTACATAATTAATGATGAAATGTTCCAAGTCCTGGTTCGGTAGTTGTTGTTCGCGAGATCTTGAAGCTTGTGCTCTAGTTTGCAAGTTGGCATCCAAGCAAATGCACAAAGGCCTCTAGGTGTTCTGAAATGTTATTGTTGACAACTGAAAAATAAATCTTTTTATCATTCGATGCATTTTGTCTTCCTTTTCATTGGCTGAGAGCCCACCAAGTGACCTGTAAATAACTGCCTACAAATAATGATCTGCTCATGCGTAGTGCCGTGTAAATGTGTTTGCTGCAAATAATATTGAATTTTCCTCTCATGCGTAATTGAAACCAAGTTCTCAGGTGAAATAATTTAAATGGCAGATCGCTTCCCTGAGCTGTCAGAGAGTGATTTAAATGTGAAACCAAACTGGGTGGTCGCAGATCAATTATTTGCCTCAGCCTTCAGCTTCGGCAAATAATTGATCTGCTTGCCACTGACAAATCATGATATTTTGCTCAACCTCATCCAATAATAATTATTATTCACAGTTATTGTGAATTTGATACATATATTTGTTTGGTTTTAAAACCAAAGGAACCTGTGCTTTTTGCCAGCTTGCTGTGATGTTAGTAGTGAATGCCTCTTGTTAACAGATCAGAGCACAGACTCTTATAATATTAGCCTGGTCACAACATCTGTCATTGAAACCAACCACTAAATTCAACATAAGTCTGCTCATAACAGACTGGAACAACAACTTTTATCATTAACAACGGTTTAGACAAAAAAAAAATGGATTTCCTACATTGTTAACAATAATGACTAAACTGTTAAATGACTGTCAAATCTGGGAAACTGTAACTGCTCATATGGGAAACAAGAAAAAAAGAATTGTTTGAAAGAACAAAAAAAAAAGGAATTTGGTTGTGAGATCTTGATTTTGGTGTACTTTGTGAGTGACAGCACTTTTGCAAGATCCTGAAGCATGTATACCATGATGAGTGACCACAATAAGTAACTGGCTGATTACTACAAGCAATTTTCTTTTTCATATTCAGTGGTTGTCATTTCTTGTGATTTGTTTTGAGATCTTTCATGTGCACACTGTGAGTGGGACACTTTTTGCCAAAATTACATGTATGTAAATTATGTAATCTTGAAGCATGTACATGATGACTGACTACAATCAATAATTTGCTAATTACTGCAAGCTAGTTACATGTACCTGGAAATTTTCATTTTAATATTGAGTAGATGTGATTTTTTTGTGATTTGACTGTTAGATCTTAATTCTGGTCTACTTTGTGAGTGATGGCATGTTTTGCCATTAGGAGTGGCCCCAATCAATAATAAGTAATGTCAACCAATTACTTGGATCAATTTTCCTCGAGTTATTAGTTGTTGCTTTCAGAGATTTGATTGCTTCTGGTAAATTTTTAAAGTGATGACACTTTTGATAGAACTTACATATTGTGCATGTACATGCGGCCTAGCACACGCTCTCAACCTGAACCTCACTTGTGAACAAACATGGCATCTGTGACCATGTCCTTTTAGAGAAGACTGGGATTTACTTTAACGCCTATCGAAAAACTCCTCTGAGAAGTGCTGGAGTTGTTCAGTCTTTGCCTGGCATTTTGGTTATAAACAGTGCTTGATACTTCGAGAAAAAAGAAAGACAGGAATACATGTACATGCAGGGCGGCAAGAGAGTGCCTTTTTTTGTGAAAAGGTTTGTTTGTCCACAGATTCATGTTTTTGGCTTGGCTAAATTATTGATTAATTTTGATATCGAGAGAGTCTTAAAAGCTTACATGTACACACTAAAAGTGTAAGTTTTTTGTTTTCCTAATTTTGCATTTGTTTAGGTGATGTCTATTCCAAATATTTTGTTATAATATGTGAGTTTATTTATTTAATTCCAATAGAGTAATGTTTATAATACAGATTCCTAAACACTATTCACACTGCACTCTAAGTTTTATATTTGATGTTGGAAGAGACTCTTACATTTACATGTAGGTCCTAGTTTTTGGGGCACCCAAATTTAAATTCCTTATGCGTGACCACTTGGCACAGAGTCAGTGCCAGAATGACAGCCACCGCTGAGAGCTATGAAATAGCCAGTTCCTAAGCCAGAACCTGAGCATATGCCTGTGTCCATTTGGTCACCAAACAGACTGTAATGTCTGCTCACCTGTGATCTCTTCTATACTAAAACTGGAATTTATGGTACTGGTATTATGTCACCAAATGATGCAAATCGTATGCTTGGCAATTATTTCTTTAAAGCAGTTTTGCAGGAAGCTTTTAGAAAATTCAAACTGTCAGCTGATGTTAAAAGTTCCCAGAGGTTACAGCCGATAACACTTTTGCATGAGTAATCACAGCATAATAAACAAAAGTTAAGACCAAGTTCCTGGCAAACAAGGCCAAACAATGATTTAATGAAACAAGAGGGTCTGGATCTGATTTACAGTATAAATTTACAGGTAAAGATTCACACTGTTTTTGTCATAACTTCATGAGATTAACCAAGTGAAGTGGCTTAGTCATGAAATTGATTCCAAGAAGGAACATCAAATTTACATAGTAGATATAATATACTGCTTGCAAAACTAAATCAAAAACTTTAGACGACATCCCACATTTAAATACTATCCTCTAGCCATAAAAGGGCCCTCTTTCGGGGACTGAGGCACTGGTGGATCATTTTCAGCCAGATCTTTATTTCCCCTTTGAGAAGTAGTGCAGCTGATTTCTGGGACTGTCTTGCTCCAAAGAGCTTTGTCCGTCACAATGTTTTTTGAAAAGAGAATTTAGGCTGCCTCTGGCTTTCACCTCTGTTTTAAATGCAAAATGGTCTTACATGTAATCATGCAGTGGATGAAGGGCTTGAATCGCTTTCAAAATTACTTGGTCTTCTCCCACCGCCCTTTTGAAACATTACATAGTTATTTTTAAGCTATAGCTATTCCATTGTTTAATTTAAAACGCTTTAGATTAAGGTTAATTTATCACTTTGGAATAAAGCAATAGTTATTTTTACACCCATTGTTTTGTAAATCGATTGGTACCCGTATCAAGAAATTACAAACTGCCAGTTACTAGTCTGCAGTACAGACGCCTTATTGGGGAGCGCGAGTTAACGTTATGACCTCGTTATGACCTCGCGATCGTTCATCCGTGGTAACTTGCAAACACTTATAATCAAACAGCCGGGCCTGGCGTCACAGTATGGAAAGCGCATCAGCAAGATGTTCACGGAAAATTTCATATTTTGTCCCTCGAAGGCAAATATTTAGAGACTTCAAAACATATCTTGTAATATAAATGAGCCTAAACACAGAATAAGCACATGGCAAATTACAGAGGTGTCAAACTTTGCGAAGCGGAAACCGTGATGCAGGCCTAAGACCTCTGAAAATTTTGCTATAGCACAGTCTAACGGCTCAACTCTACTGTAAATATCTTCAAATAACACAACAAAGAAAGGTCGAGAACCCGAAAAGACATGAAAGCATGACTGATCATCGCAGTTATGCACACAACTTAAGCAGATGTGAATTTTTTTCAGGCTTAAATTTCACAACTGCTTAAGGTATCATGGTAGGTGGATTGGCGCTTTGAAAGAAAATCCCATCAACCTATACATTTTCTGAAGGCTTAATAGTTATAGAATACAATCATATCTTTGAAAATTTCTAAAAAGTTATTGTCGCAGTGATATTAAAAGAAATACCCAGAAATACTGCTTCGCTTAAACTGGTTCGCTTCCGCGTGTGAATTATCGGAGCGGCACGATTTACATCGGAAGTGTTTTCTCACAAATCACCCTCAAAAATCGTGTCTGCGATTTTCCAGATGTGATTTGGTTTTTTTTCTACACCCTCCTAAACTTTGATATTTTTAATGCGGACATTTCCTTCTACAAAAGAGGCCATAACTTTGAAACGGAAGCGAAATTAAACAAAGCCCGACAGGGTTTTTCGAAGGAGGTATCCTGGAACATACCTGCCGATTTTCAGCCAATTCCATCGGAAGACGCGCGTAAACGAACTAAAAATGTTCATCCTTATATGCAGTTTTATTTTATCGAGAAAAACACGAAAAACCTTTCATGAGACTTGTATGAATAGGTGTTAAAAATCCCCTCCACACTGACAGATGTCGGCATGGGTCAGTTTACCACAGCAATGGGTTATGACAACTTGAAATAAACAGACGACTAATATTCTGGCGCAGGGATAACAATGGGTTGACAGGCCTACACAACTCCTATCCACGTGTCATAGCCGCTTTGAGAGTTTTGCTCGAACTAGTATATCTTTGAGGATCTGCCCGTTTTGTATTGTACGATAGGGGGATCTTTGAATATTTCGCTAAGCAATAATCCTGTTTTTAGGAGGACATTTCACCAGAGTAGAGCCGTTAGAGGTCATAGGTCTGCGTGGTTTCCGCTGCTATCCGCGTGTAATTTGTTGAGTTTGACACCTCTGTTTTTGGCCACGTGCTATTTTTTTAGCTCATTTGATTGCAAGATATGTTTTAAGCTCTCTAAATATTAGCTCTGGAGGGACAAAGTTTGAAATATTCCGTGAGCATGTTGGTTACTTGCATTTTGTATTATTTCGCCGGGCCCGGCTGTTTGATTTACTGTTGCAAGTTATGCTGCTTGTTATCACGGGTGTCATATTTATCTTTGTCCGGCTTCGCCAGAGATAGCTGTAGCTTTCCTTGTTGAAAGCTATGAGTCTGTCTTAGAGAGACGTTCTTATGCTTCTTGCATCATTTTTCATCGAGCTTTTTGTCCTTCCAGTTTGTTCGTTCTGGAACTGCAAAAGTAGGTGTTCACGCGCAAGTCTGTGGACCGTTTAGCGTGTTGCTTATGATATTGTGTGGTTTTGTTCAGGCAAAAGCTCTGAATTTAGGAGTTCTTCCTATGATTGTTCATCCAGCTCCACGTTGTGGTTGTCATTGCTTTTAGTTGCGATGTTGTCAGGTTTTCTGGAGACTGTTAATAGTCCCTCTTTTGTTAGGAGGCTCGTAGCCTTGTAGATCAGGCAAGACCGCGGTTTCGATCCTTCTGGATCTCATCAGTTGCCGATAGAATGGAGTGGTAGAGACCAATACTCGGTAACACTCCGCACCTGGCATATTTTTTTGGTGATCTCACACTGTGTTACATTGTGTTTACAAAAGGGTTAATAATTAACTATTACTGCACAACATATTAGAACCTGTTTTGAGCGGACACACTGTATTAAGCGGACACTAATGAGGGTGCCAAGGGTGTCCGCTTAATACAGGTTTCGCTGTAGAATTTTGTCTAGTTTTGTTACTTCTGACCAGGGAGCGTTTCATGAATCGCACAGCTCAATTGTTCTATCCATAAATTAAATTAGGTGTGCTGTTGTAGCCGGGAAATCATTCTTAGGATTGCTTTAATTGATAATGTGATGATGATACTCAGAATTGCCAGTTATACAAAAATATTTAGAAGTGGAATTTCTTCCTTGTAACAGTATCGTATTCAGGTAAAGACTTTGACCATACAGCTTACTTTGAATTCTTCGGCTACCTACTGAAAAACTGTACATGACATCAATTTATAACATAATAATATAATATATCACTGTACAAAAGGAAACTCCCGAAAGCAAAATGCAACGACTCTATCTCTTCACTTTGTCCACATCTTATAACTGATGCAGGTGCGTTGACTCCAACAGACAGAGAGTTTTGGTCTCAAATCTTAGAAAATTGTCCCCAGGCTTCATCAGTTGATGATTTTTAGCCCATAGATCCTGTCAAATCTGAAAATAAACCATTGCAAGATGGTTAAAATAGGATTTCCTCCCCGTTCCAATCTCAGAAAATTATTCGCTTCTCGGAACAGAAATTGCCGCTGACAAATATCCGAATATAATTTTATAGTCATTTGTCAGTTAAAGTCTTTTAAAGTCTATCTGATCATGCTCTATCCATTTTGAAAATACATCCGGGTCCTTTCTATAACTGAAATAACGTAGTTGATACTTTAATGATTACCCTCCGTAATGTAATTTAATCTTAACCTTGGCAAATATATCCGGGAATACAAACACAAAATCCCTGAACGCAGTGATGATGAACAGGACAAACCCCACACTCTGTCTCTTTATCAGCTGAAACATGATAGCAATCAAAACCAAGTCAATATGGGCAAATTACTAGACTAGAGGGTATACTCAATATTTCACAGTTAGATGATTCGCTCTCGATTTTTATCGCGAATAGTTGATGAAGGCGCAGCCCGAACCTACTATCACGCGTCTAAACCGAGAGCGAATAATCTAATTGTTTTAGTTTAAATCGTTCAAAACTTAATCTTAATCCTCTTCACAGTTGAAAACACAAAGAAGTAGCAGCCATTTTGTTAACAACAACACTCTGCAGCTACTACAATACTCACTAACTACAACACAATAGATATTGGGTAGCTTGCCACTAAGAGAACAGCAATCGTAATGGACTGGTAGTAGATTTACACTGCTGATAGAGAGTTTTGACTGCTCATACTACAAAAGAATAAAGAGGTCCTACAATAGGCTAGGTTTCTAGGAAGCACACAACGGATCTATTCCTTAGAAAATTTGTTCCCCATCCGATATCCTGCTGGTCAGTCAAACGGCGGAGTTTGGGTATGACATTCGGGTTTTATTTGCTAGCCCCGAGCTTCCCAACGAAGGTGTAGATTCGGCCTCGAAGCCACAGCCCATCTTAACCCTCCCCCAACTGAAGGTGCCGTTATGGCTCTAGAAGCACGCCCCTAAGTGTGTTCAACGTATATAACTTTGGTTCACTCGATGTGTCTGCTGGGAAACACTGAGTTGAGATATTTCCGCTGGGAAAAGGGAAAAGTATCACCCATAAATATAATAAAAACCATCAGATGAATGTAATACCAACCATTTATGGTTAAGCCGTATTACATTTACGGTTGTTCAGTTTATTACATTTATGGTCAAATTTTATTACATTTTAGGGTTGGTGGATTTATTACATTTGTGGTTAAAAGTTGTTACATTTATGGTCAGTGTTACAATTATGGTCAATTTTTATTACATTTATGATTGGTATTGTATTACATTTATGGTTGTTCAGGTTATTACCATTTATGGTCAAATTTTATTTCACTTATGGTTAGTGGTTTTATTACATTTGCGGCTAAAAGTTATTACAATTACGGTCAGTATAACAGTTATGGTCAATTCTTATTACATTTATGGTTGGTATTACATTCATGGTTTTTATTACATTTATGAGTGATACAGCTGTCAGCAGCTAGAAAACAGTACAGAAAGTTTTTGTCGGGTTATTTCGTGGCGATGAAGGTGCAAGACGAGTTCTGACAATTCAGCTCTTTGTGTACCCCTGTAACGTGTACGGGTTGATATTAATACAACCAGAAAAACTACGATACAAAACTTTCTGATACGATACAAAACTTACCTTTCTCGCAAACATATCCAGTACCAATATAGCCTTTCATACAGCGACAACGTCCATAAATACATTCCGCATTGATGTGGCAATTGGCACACTTGTCAACTATATATAAGGGGAACGTTAATCCAATCATGTTTCTTGATTCTCGCACACACCCCTCAGTCGGCCCCCCACGGGGCGGGGCACTGCCATATATGGGCTATATAGGTATGTGCCGCTGTGAAGGGTATGGTTTTCAAGCAGTTTACTCTAGGATAGGGTATATAAATCAGAGCGTTTGGGTCTAAAATAGGGTATAATTTTTCACAAAACTGACTAGTTGGTTGAAGATTTTGTCTAGACTAAGGGAACCAGGAACTGCCAGTCAAAAATATAAAAACTCAAATCGGCAAATTTACGCAAATCAGCCTCAACAGTGTCGATAGATGGGGGAATTTGGGGAGTTTACTCTAGTATAGGGTAGTAAAATTCAGCTGAACTAGCTCTGGTATAGGCTAAGGATTCCAGGGTCCAAGCGGCACATCACCACCCAGAAATTCCCAAAGCAGCCTCCCCCGGGGGGTCGGCCCAAGCTACTGTTATAAACTGAATTACTGGTTAGGAAACTGTCGTAGTTCTGTAGAAATCTGTAACTCGTGCGTGAATTAGACAATATTTGAGTTCGTATTAGAAGTAATATTACGTCTAAAATACATTGCTTCCATACAATCAGTAAAACCATATGGTAAAAGTCGTTAAACATAGTCGTAAAACTCAGTTATTCATTATCCAGACTGAGAATTTTGCAATGGCATACAAATTTGTGATTGGTAGAAGTGATAAGTTTCTTTAATAGCTATGTAAATCTAAACGTATGAAAGACTTATGAAAGGCGACTTATTAATGTGATAGTTTTTTTTTTTTTCTCCTTTCATTTGAAATTTGGGTAGGTCATTTCGGTGAGAAATGGTTTATTGTCGAAGTTTCCTTTTTAGATAATTTTAAAGTACAGTTGAACCTCGCTATTTCGAACTCTCAGGGGAAACGAGAAATAGTTCGAAATAACGAGGGTTCGAAATAAAACTGAAAGGCAAATCCAAGGGAAATGGTTTTGAGTCCAAAATAACGGGAAATTCGAAATAACCGAGTTCGAATTAGCGGGGTCCAACTGTGACTTGTTAATTACCTCCGCAGTGTGGTCCAGTGTACTGAGGCGTACAGATACAGTCGTACCCATGAGGCTGCTCTACGCACGTGCCTCCATGCTCACACTTCTGGTACAGACAGTATCCTCCAGTAATAACTCCTGGCGTCACTTTGGCTGAAAAAGAAAGTATTAAGCTAAAAAAGACGGGAGAGCCTTTGTCAAAAGGCATACTTGAAGAGAAGAAGAGTTATGTGGAAAAAGATGCCAAGATCTTTTAATGAAATGATTGTTTTTTTTATTTAATTTCATTTTGCCGCTCAAAGTTCAGATGTAGTTTGGCTCTTTCCAATTTTCATTATTTCACCGGTGTAAAGAGACTCTTAATGAAATAGCTCCCGAGAAAGAAGAATCATGTCAATTTCGGGAATTCATTTTGACGGGACAACAAATGTTACGAGTTAACAAAGCAAACGTAAGATTGCGTTTCCACGGGAAAATTTATTAAACCTGAATCCTTAGTTTGCAATAGTAGCACAAAATACGGTGGAGACTTGTTGGAGATTAGACGCGGCCCAGCTATAAAATCAGCTTCTTATTACGCTTAAACCCGTTTGCTGTGGGTGTTGAAATAAACATGAGAAGAGTATAAGCCTATAGTCATGTTATAGACATTAACACACCTGAACAGTCTGGACCTGTATATCCGGGGGGACAGGTACACGTGTACTGTCGCGTAGCAGTGTCCACACAAGTGGCGCCATTTTTACAAGGTTTCTCACAGGTGCATGATGTGCCTAAAATCCGTGACGACAGAATATAAATGCTGTTATTAATCATCATCATCACCATCACTGCCCTTTGTGCCATCTGCTGTTCTTATATTTGCACATAATTCTTTAATGAGCACAATTAATTTTTTATCGATCGTACTGAGAAAAAGAACATAGGGGAATAGAAAAAATTTGAGCTTTTTGCATAGGTTTTACTTAATTCCATCTGCATGGAATCTAACAATTAAGAAATAGAAAACATGTACCGTGTTTCTATCGAGTTATAGAAATACGAGTGGAAGATCGGGTGAACGAGAAATGCTGTGGGAATACGTGCCGCAGGCGAGTGTTTCCACACCTTTTTCGAGTTCTCCCAAACTTTCGATTCACGAGTGTTTCTATAGCTCGATAGAAACACGGAAAACATGTTTGCTATTTCTTTTAGAAAACACCGCGACGAAAGAAAGGAAAACAACTTGTTAACTTTGATTATCAAATTGTAAATTCTCTTTGCTCGCGCCATCATTACGTCAACAGCGCGTGCTAGTTCTGTGTTTCCATCGAGTTATAGAAACACGATTTTTAACCAATCAGCGTGCGTATTTTGTCAGGACTGTTTTCTAATAGGTCATATAATGTCATTAAAAACCATAACTACATGCCTACAGCAGCATATCTTTGGTATCCATGTACTTGTATTTCTTTGTTTCTCTGAGACCACAAGTTCAGTTATGTATTTGTGATTCGTTGCTCGATTGATTGGTTGGTTTATTTAGAAAATGAGGTCGATTTCAGTACATTTCAGATATGCCTAAATTAAATATTAAAACAACTTTCTCTAGCGCACTTGCTGCTATATGAAAGTAGTGTTTTCTCGTTGTAAAGACATACATGAGGACATGAAAACTGATGATCAACATATACTTACATTCACATCGACTTCCATAGTATGGTGGTGGACAGTCGACACAGCTGAATGAAAAACCCGAGTCAACAATGCACGTGCCGTGCACACACGGCTTACTGGCGCATGGATTAGCCGCTACAATCAGTAGGCAAAAATGTGGTATTAGGCTTGATATCTCTTAGTAGTAAAGTGAATAATTCAGAATTTATTGACCAGTACATAGGATATTCAGCTGATCAATTTAACTTCTCGGTTACACTTCGCTACTGTATCCATTGGTTTTCAGTGTTCCCAACTCATACACCTGAGTGAAGTGAAATACACCGAAATGTCGCAATAGCCCTTATGAAGTCTACGAACGAAGCAAACTTGTACAATGTAAATCGACATCAAGACTTCTCAACTTGTCAGTCTCGATGCAATAGACTTGGACAGCAGGGACACTTAATTGCTATACACTTCTCTAACCCGGAACATATGAACTTCTGATTTTCGTTTGCAAAATAGAATTCGACCTCTAAAACAGGTAATTTTGAAACATGAACATCTTAGGTTAAAAGGAACATACCACCAACCACACAGCCTCTATCTGTCAAAGTGACCTCGCCAGCATCGGGAATAGTTGGACACATGCATTCTCCAATTTTGTCACAAATAGCGTCTACAGCAAATTTTCCATCTGATCGTGGTTTGGCCTTCGGGCAGTTGCAATCTGTAAACGGAATTATGAAGAGAAGAAAGTGCAATATTTGGAATCCACTACTTAACCGAGCACCGTACGCTGTAGCACTCCAAAGGTTTTCTGGAATATGGACGCGCCGGTCGACCCAGAGCTAGATAAGATGTTTTATTCACGTGTTTTATTTGCTTATGCATTACAGCAAAAGCCTCTTGGGTAAAATGCTTACAAGTAAACAAAAGCTGTGAATAA
The DNA here is from genome assembly GCF_042242905.1 of Orbicella faveolata. NCBI lineage: Eukaryota > Metazoa > Cnidaria > Anthozoa > Scleractinia > Merulinidae > Orbicella > Orbicella faveolata. The sequence goes on from NW_028301563.1 coordinate 20,949,647, forward strand.
TCTGAAGCGCGCTAAAACAGGACATATGAACCACAAGAATAATACTCATAGCAATAGAACAAACTCAGCCGTAGACATGATTTTCCCACATAAACGGAAACTACAAAGGCAAAATGTTGAGTTGGTGAAGTTGCCCGCAAATTTATAAGAGTCAACATGCAGGCGTTTCTGGCGATCAGTTTTTGGAGATTCGCGACATTAAAATACAAATGGTGGATAATCCTTGATTCACCTGAACAATCTTTTCCAGTGAACCTTCCTAAACAGTCTTCACAAATGTAGTCATTTTTGTCCTGTAAAAACTTGCATTTTCCGCCATTTTGGCAAGGATTTGGATCACATAAATTAGGAAGGGTACCTACGGGAGCAATAAGAAATGTAATAGTATTTAACACCCGCAGAATCCACACTGTGTAAAATTAAGCTGAAGAAAACAAACTGGCAACCCATGGCAATTATATAATATTTCGAATTATTCTCGCATTTTGATTGGTTCTTACTTATGAGATCTATTGGAGGACAGATGCATGATGAGATCATTAACTATTTTTTTGTTTGTTTATTAAAAAATAGATTGCATGTCGCCGCACGTCTGTTCAGTGATAGATCACAGAAGCGTCAAAATGTGTGAAGAACAACGATAACCCAGTGTCACTGATGTCCTTACCACATTTTGACATCTTCTGTGATCTATTACTGAAAAGACGCACGGCAACAAGGAAGGATGACACAACAGAGAGTGCGCTTCACCGAATGAATTTTTAAAAGTTTATTTTACCATTGCAGTCTGGTTGGACGTATGGAGGTTCACATATGCAAGTTCGTTTCTCCCCCTTTGGAATACATTTCCCTCCGTGAAAGCATGGCCATAGTATGCAAGGCTCACAAATATCTGAAGAGATAATCATTAGTCATGGACAGTAAATTAACAATCAGCATAACCCCACACATGCGCCAAAATGATTTATGTACCAAATTTCCCTCGATCATCCCCGAACAGTATATAGGATACTCATGTTGTTAGTAAATCACTATAATTTGATACGGAACGCGTTTAATATTTAAAAAGAAAATCCTAATGGAAAACATCAAATTAGAGATGCTTTCATGGCTTGATGGCAGGATTGGCTATCCAGCAGATGTCTGTAAATGTAATAACGTTTGAATGCGTCATTCAAAGTAGATTGCAAACTCTTTCCTTCAAGACTGATGTGGTAACGAAATTCAGCAGACAATTTCTAAATGCGATACTTGTAAAATCAGTGAATTTCTAAGTTCGGGATGTAAACAATGCCGTCAGCAAAGATCGCCATTCTGTACCTTTACAATGCGGTCCACAGTATCCTGGGGCGCAAAGACAATCATAAATGCCGTCCAAGCTTTCGGTGCATGTACCTTGATTCAGACAAGGATTGGGATGACAATGGCCAGCCTTCACTGTAAAGAACAAGCAAACAAAGAACAACTTTTGATGAGTACGCATCGTTGACTATTCGCTCATAGAAAACTCGGGTACGTAGTCTAATTGTTAAATAGACATCTTGAACTCACAATCTAATTGTTTATTATGAGAAAAATCAGTAAAAAAAAAAAAGGACTTTGAAGTAAATTTGTAATTATCGATAGATACAACGAGTATCGAAATGTTTCGTTACACTCCGTTTAACTATGACAGAAACCCCCAGGCTTGTGGCAAAATGAAATTTAACAGTATCAGCGATAGCCTACGTATTATTACTTATATCAACAGTACTACTTGTAAGTTAAAAAGAGAAAACTATTTAATTTTGTTTAAATGTACTTACGTTGACAGTTCTTTCCGTTGCCGACGTAGTTTGGCTTGCAAACACAATGGTGGTCAATGCAGTCAGCGTTTTTATGACACAGAGAACAAATATCAACTGAAACGAGATTTTAAAACAACTGTTGAGGTGACTGACGACTTAGCAAACAGCTATGAAACTTGTTTAGCTTCTGATAACTTCAAAAAATAAATTTTGCCCAGTGCCTCTTGATGCTGCACACGGCTGTATGATATACAAATGTATTTGGTCTATTTTGATATATTAAAATCCAGCCTAAAGCCCCGGCCAAACGATCGCAACATGTCACGCAACATATCGCAACATTGTTGGGCGCAACATGTTGCGCGCGTTTGGCCATCCTGTGGCCAAACAGATTTTTTGGCCAAGCGGATTGTTGATGTTGCGACATGATGGGACATATTGGGTGTTGTTGGCTCAAATTTGAAAATGGTCAAATTTTTCACGCAACATTTGTGGATGTTGCATGTTTACTCGTTTAGCCAGGCTCGTGCAACAATGTCGCGCCCGGGCATGCGCACTATTTCGATGTTCAATACCCAACATGTCGCAACACGTTGCAACAGGGTAGCCAAACGCGCGCAACATGTTGCGCCCAACAATGTTGCGGGATGTTGCGTTCAAATGTTGCGATTGATTGGCCTGGGCTTGAAAATGCTGGGCCAACAATGTTGGGATATGTTGAAATGTTGCGATCGTTTGGCCGGGGCTTAACTCAATAGACCTCAGCACGAGGCTCTTGGTAATAAACCCCACAAACTCTGTGGTTATTCCCAGAGCCTCGTACTGAGGTCTTTTATTTTAAGCTGAATTTAAATATATCGAAATTGGTCTATTATACGAACAAAACTTTTCCCTGTCAAATTACATGCAATGAAATATTAAATCATGGTTCACAATATAATAATTGTTGCGTGGGAAACAGATTTTTTACAATAACCGTCTAATTTCTCGCGCGCTGGTTGGCTCATTTTTAACATCAATAAGAGTATGGACGGATAAAATTTTAATTTATGCAAGCTTTCAAGTTCAAATTTCAGCTGTCAAACTGTCAACTTTTTAACCAATGAGGTTTTGCGGATTTTTTAAGTAGCCAATCAAAAAGCGAGAAAAGCTATTGACAATGTTCGCGTCATTTTGAATAAAATTCACTTATCTTTGTTTACGGCAAGTTTACGCGTTTTTTCCCCTCATTTATTCCTGGCATTTGACCAGTTTGGGGTCTTATTATTGTACAAAAACAAATTGACATCATTTTTTTATGCGTCTGTCCTCTTATTGATGATAAATTGCGCCATAACATTGTCAAAGTGGCTGTGGAACCACGAGCCGCAGGCATAAAAAACTGACGTCAATTTGTTAAGTTGATAAGTATCTAATTAAATTAATCTTTATGAGGAAGCCTACATCACAAGGGGGTTCACAAAAGGGTCCTATATTAAAATTAATTGATAAATAATAATAGTAATAATAATAATAACGGTAATAATAATAATAATAATAATAATAATAATAATAGGCAGGTAAAACAATTTGAACTTACATGAACCTAAAAACTAAGTCTCTTGATCATTCTCACCTCTATATTATGTAATATTGTTACATTGGATCATTCAAATCACCGGCTTACTGCCTGTGTGTTAACTACTCTTTTCAGCATCAGCACCTTGTTGCCGAGAAGACACGAGCTCTTCTGTTGTCTTAATATACACCCAAAACTCTCAGAGTAAGTGATTCGCCAATTTAGATGATTGGTTACCACTAAGAACAGTTACACCGCACACTAAGTGAAATATCCTATCTTGTCGATTAATTACTTACTTTCACACATCGATCCCGTGAAACCAGGTGGACAGTGACAAGAAAAGTGCAAATTCGGTGACAAAGGAGTTAGTTCATACAATCTGTCTCTTTTCTCGTAATCTCCATCTGAATTGAAGGCGTCCACGCATGTTCCACCATTCATACAAGGCTGACGAACACATGGATGAGGAACTAATGGTTCAAGGAAGCAACTGTTAAAATTCATTACTGAGCACCATACAACATTATAAACCTGATAGCCAAAGTAGCATTTTGATTTCCACTGGGATTTCTTCTTCGTGTTGTTCTCGAACGGCCGGTGCGCCTTTTGTCCTTTTCATAAAATGCCACTTACTATGACAAATTCTACCGCGATACCATTCCGAACAGCTGCAGTGGAAATTCCATCTATTGTTTCTTGACCCTGTTGGGTGATCAACTACTTTGCAGGCGCCTCCATGGAGACAGGGATTAGGATGGCACACGTGATCTGAAGAGAAAATTATATCCTTAAAGTAACCGGTTCACGTAAATGCTGTAAAACTCATCATGTGTATTAGGAATTGAGGCATGCATGGTTAAGTATGTACCATTTTCACTATCTTTCCCTAACACTATGGATGTGAAGCTAGAAGTAAGGCTGTTATCTAATCTGCTATGGATCTAAATAGGTATACATAATAGGCCATTTCCTTGTTGCCATTGCCTCCGTGTCTCAACGATTCTTCGTGTGAAACCACTCATATAAAAATGTGTTTTATCTGCATGTTCATTTTCATGCAAATCAAACTCATTTTCATCTGAAATGTTTTGCACGAGGACCCGTCTTGAAACAGAGACAAAGGCAACTCGGAATTTGACTTTTAGAATTGCTGCGGGCTTGACTATTGACAAATTCGTAGTTTAACTGCCTACACATGTACAACTGAAACCTCCAAGTTCTCAGTCTAGTCGTCAAGTATTAGACAACTTTTATCACAATAATACCTGAAGACCATTAGGTAATCAATTTATCTCGCATTGCAAAGCTGACGTATTTTTCAGAACACACCTACCCGTGCAGTATTTCCCAATGTATCCTCTGGAACAACGACAAGGTGCCAAAGGGTTCTCTATGCATCTTCCGCCGTTATGACAAGGATTCACATAACAGACATAGGTTTCTGCGGTGAACAGCAAGGAATATACCGAATCATGTTTAATTGACGATAAAGAATAGTTTAATTTAATGTGGATGCTATTAATTTGTTAACCATTTATGTTTCTTAGTAATCGATATCTGCTCTTAAGGTATCAGTGTACCCCAAATTTGATCATTTTTCAAAAAAAATGTTTTTCGCTTTTTCAGATAGATCTTATTGCAATCTTTCATTCAATAAAATTCTATGAAAAAAGATTGATTCTAAGCAAATTAAAGTTATTAACGAAAAACGTTTCTTACCATTAATTGTCTCTAATTGATAGCTGTCAACAAGTTGTCACGAGAAGTAAATTTGCATTAAAAGATCATGTGAGAGACACGGTGTTATGCGACTTTCACACGTTTGTGTTTGTGTATTAAAATTAGTCGACGAAAGTGTTTTGCTTTTGTAGATTATGGATTTTTAAAAGCTTATGGTATATCTATTCGATGTCGTCCAAGAAAAAAACGCAAAAGTCCTTGTCTTTTGAAAGCGCGAAGAAACCTTCAAAGAGGAAAAGCTTTCGAATTCATTCGATAAGGATCGAGCTGACGCGTTAGCTGCTAGCGACCGAGGTTCCTATTTTGAGCAGGAGACATCGATTGCTCTAGACGAGAAAAAACAAAGTCGATGGGAGAACGAGATCGTTAGTGCTAGCCGGTCGAAAATTGAAGACAAAGGCAAAGACGAACCTGCAGAACCGGACTTACAAGAGTCATAGCAAAAGTTGGCCGGTAGCACGCTCGCAAGAAAACCTCGTGAAATCAGTTTCTTGTCTTTTTCCCTTGTTTACGTGAACGCTTTTTACCTGTCTTCGGCATCTCTAAACCTGTTTCGTTAGATGGAATGTGAATCCATATTAGCTAGGGTATTTAAAAAATGGAAAACGAAATATTGAACGAAAATTATTTCCTTACTAACCTTGTTGCGCGAGCGGCGGAGTTCAGATCTTGCAAAGGATATTTCCCGCCAGGAGCAACATTGATATGAGCTCTTTAAGTAAAATAAGCCTTCATTTTGGTCGATCAATGGGACATTATTTTTCACACGTTTTGGGTAATTATCTTATTACACCGGAAGAAGACCCCAAAGTATATTTTCCTTCATTTCTCGAAGCGAAAATTTTAGCGAGTGAAGCGCACATTTTGAGTTCGTTTCCATCGAGTTTTCAAGGTTTTTCGCTGAAATTTAAAAGGAACGTTGCCCGATAATCAGGCAGAAAAACTCTGTCGGAGAATTTTTAATTTTTTGCTTCTTTCAAAAATTATGACTATTTTAGTGAAGAGAATGCATGTTTTATCAACTCTCAAACCAGACAAGTAATCAAATTTTCCGACACCATTTTTTAGAGAAAGGTGTCAAGGAGACATAGCGATGTTGATCGCGTTCTCCCGATCAAATCCCATGCACCGGAAACGATCGTAATTGATTAGCGAGCCTCTGTATTTTGAGAAATAGTGCGCTATATTTGGAAAACCCTTTTTTTTTTCATGTTAATGAATACACCTCCGTAATCTACAATTATTAAGCTTTCAGAAAATATATACTTTACTGGGGTTTGCGTCGAACGTCCGACCGTAAAGCGGCGCCAAAGAATGATGGTCATTTGGGGTACACTGATACCTTGAAGTATTCTTTCATTCCCTGCTGCCGTATTAGGCGTCCCACCAAATGCTTTTCCAATAACTCACACATATAGACAGATACAATTCCATACATTTTGGAGTTACATGTATGTCATAAATAAAGAAATATGGCAGAGTTTTTACCAGCTATGCCGAATTATCAATTATGAGCTCCCTTACCATGGCAGTACGTTCCATGATACCCCGGATGACAGTGACAGCGTGCAACGCCTTTAACATTTTCGCAGTTTCCACCATGTAGGCAAGGGTTTGGTAAACAAGGATCTGGATCTGAGATATTGAAAAATCACAAGCTGTTCTGTTGATTTTGATTCATGCATCTGGAGCAAGAAAGTAATATTTCCACCACGTTTCCTTGTAAGAGGTAGAATACCCGGTAATGTATCAGTAACGCAGAGGCTCCAATCCAGTGATAGTCCTGGAAATATTTTCTAGTTGCAATTTCTTTAATAAATATAAACACAAATTAATTTAGCAGTAAATGTAAATGGCCGTCATTTCTCAGTTAGCAGATGATTAAGGTTAAGATCATTTTCACTCGTTTCAGGACTTGATAATTCCTTTAACAAGCTTCTTCCAAGGCTTCGTAGCTCACTTAGTAGAACATTTCACAAATACTTTGCATCGCCATGCCATTGCTCGAAGCCCAGCTTGAGGCCCTAATTTTGTCAGGCCTCTTTAATTGCACTTGGAAAAAGTTGAAACACAATTGCTATGGTTTTTTCTAACTTCAGACATGCGTACCTTTACAGTTAACTCCTGTGTAACCATCTTGACAAACACATCTGTATCCTTTCAGCGTCTCCACGCATCTACCATCATGTTCACATGGGTTAGGAGAACAGAACATTTCATCTTAAAGCGATAGAAAACAACATTAAAAATTCAACGTCAGCCTCCATCGATTTGTCCTTTCTTTACTATTTAAAATATCTTTCCATATCATATGGACAGGAGTGTTTTACTGAGAGCTAAAACACTTGTAGAATGCATAAATCACTACATCCGTCTACAACCCCAGGGGCGAATTTTCCGTATGTCACTCTTGCGAGTGGCATATCCGGCGACAAAAGGGGCACGATTCCCGCCTTCAACAAAATAGTTGAGTAAACTTGGTTTGTTGTTCGGAATAATGGCGGCCGCTGAGGGTGGATTTGTTTTGTTGAGCGACGATGAAGTATTAATTGTACTTCCAGAACAGATTACAACGAGAAAACATGGGAAAATGATGCGAGAGATTTTCAAGAAATTTCTCCAAACGTGACAGGAAAATAGAAATCGAGGATCTTACGCTGGTGGGACTACAAGCAATCATCAAACACCTCGTGTTTTGTGCGCGAAACTGAAAAACGGATAAGAATACAAGCCCTCATCCATCACAGTTCTTATCCCAAGCATCCCAAGCAAGCAGTTTTTACCCCAAGCCACTCTTTGCAGAAACCCAGTATTTGCAAACAGTCATTTATGTCCATAATGTATGGTCCATATAATAAAAGAACAATACACGTTAGCTTGAAGATATGAATTTTATGTTTTCGCAGCAAGAGCAATATAGTGACTATATTTTTCTTGTTACTCGAACATAAAATTCATACCTTCTCGCCACCGTGTTATATCCTTACTTTATAGACCATCTTTAGCAAATAAATTGCATTCAGTGGTATCTACTTCCCTTATTACCTTCACAGTTCTCCCCAGTGAACCCTGCAAGGCACGTGCATTTGTAACCATTGCTTATCTCTATGCATTTCCCTCCATGTTTACAAGGTCCAGAGGAACAATGCTGTTGCACTGAAAAAAGCAAAAGCGAACTTATGATTCTACAGCTAACAAAAGCATTACCATGGACATTGTATCACAGGATTGGCTGTTTACAGCTTCTGTGGGATATTTACAGCATGACTGAAGCCAACTTTTGACGCAAATTGATTTCAATTTTCTTAACCTGATGCTAGTTGTTTCCAACTATGGTACAAGGAAAGTTAAATTTAAGTTTAAATTTATGCTGTTCGTAACTTCAAAAGCACTTACAAGTTCATCTTGTTGCCTGGGTAACATTCACTCTTGGATTGTTTGCTTTAAGTTAAAGTTATGAGCGTAAATTTGATATTTCCAGACCACATTGACACCAACCTGATCTGAGGACATACCTTCACAGGTCGTGCCAGTGTACTGAGATGGGCAAACGCATTGACAGCAAACTCCAGCAGAATCGCTTGAAAGTACTCCGCCGTTTTTGCACGGATTTTCTATTTAGTAAAACAAGGCGTATAAATCATTGATTGATACTAGCTAAAAATCGATCGATCAATTCAATTAATCGATTTAGACTGAATAAATAATGATGCAAAATTTGTGGAGATCAGGAACTTAAAGGAGCTCAGCCACGGTTTGCGCATATTGAAAAGTTTGGCCTCAATTTTTCAAATTCGTCGTTTGTAATCCGTGTTAATCTTCTCCATCCTTAGCCATCCTTGTTCCTTTATGGTTTATCATTATGTCTTTGGTGTTTTTCTATCTTATTAAACTGTTATTTTCAGGTTTCCTACCATTTAAAGGGTAATTTTGTATGTGGCCAAAATAACTCAAAATACCGTGACTGAGCCCCTTTAAGCGATGCTCTAGGACAGTGTTCTGGGTGAATAGTTTTCAAAAGCAAACACGATGAACATGCCAGTGACCGATTGTCAAGTGTGGACAGCTTTAAGAATTTATTTTTCTCAGCCTCATAGCCACGTCTAGAGATTAAATTAAATCTTTTTCAGAAGTAAACAAGGACTTTAATCCACACCTTGATATAAAAGTTAATAGTTAAACATTCCGATATTCGTTTTCGTGTGTATCAGGTCCTCGTGTGAATTCAATTCAACTATTAACAAAGACTTATTTGATATTTTGTTTGAAAAGATTGGTCCTTCGTTTCTTTTTCTTCGCTTTTATTTATGGTTGATAATACTGAACAAAAAGAACTGTTTACTTTCAAGTGGTGATAAGAGGCACACAAAACAAATTTACAAAGCAAACAATCAGAACCGACAAAGTAAAAAGGAAACAGAGAACTCACTGTCATGAATGTGCACGTGCAAAACATTTTCTGCAGTCTCCTCTTTAACAGGAACTGGAACAGGGTAGTCCTTAAGGTGCTGGATGTGGATTGGCAGTGGCATTACAAATACATCTTTTCGTACGCCATTTATCGAGTCTTTGACTTCAGTTTTCTTTCGTAGGTGCACTGACCTTGCAAGAGTTACTTTTCCTTGCGAGACGTTCCTGACCTTTTCACTGACATGTTTACCAACTTCTTTGCCATCTGTATTTTCACCGTACACTAAACAGTGTAAATATAACATGGAAAGCCACTGAACCAAAGTTAAGTGTTTGAGAGTAAACTGCATGTTTGTCACCTTTTTAGCGTAAACGTCTAAGGTAAGAATGAACGATTGATTGTTCGATGTTTATATGGAAGGACCTAATTGAAAGTCATTTGCAGTCATTTTTAATTTATGTTATTTTTTGGGTCAAAACACTCACAAATCGACAATAAAGTAACCTGTTAATAAACAATAAAAACCAAGCCAACACAGGTAAACTTTATTCCATCTGACACGGATCCACGCTTCAAAGCACGAAGCTCCGCCCACTTACATGTCAAAATGTCCCATGTTAAATGGCGGTAAAATTAAAATGACAAGCAAGCACCCATGTTACCAAGTTGAAACTTTCACTTGTCCTTTGTTCAATCTGTTCGGGTACTGCGTCGAATACTGTAAGCAAACTCATGATAAAACGGAAAACAGCGATTTTGTCGTAGACCTCGTAGAAAGTCTGTTGCTTTCCTTTGTGTTCTTTTCATAAGTAATCACGTCGCAGCAGCAAACTGTGTTATCAATTTTTCAGCCAGTATTCGGTCTTGTACTCTGTTTTTACCATATTAAAATTAAGCTAAAGTGGTTCCATTAACTTAATCGTGTGCTGGCGCATGGATAAGGAAAACCTAGCAAAAGACGGGAGGCCGCAATGTCAGTCAAAGTCAGCAAAGTCGTTCAACTTCAGACTCGAATTCAAAGGTTTTCTTTTCCGAAGACCAGATAAATCCCTAAACCCTAAACAATTGGAAAGAAAAACATATTCCCGTTTACATTTGAAATTGAGATCGACAACCAAAGCCTCATCGAAAACTTAAGACGCGCCTACAGCTACCGCCTAGAGTATTATATTACAGGCTTTACGCAATTCTCAAGACGCCATCCTTGTCTTGTTGTTTACCTCAACATAGGTTTACCTCAACATAGGGTTGAGTTGCCTCTAACCTTTATAATCGAGATGTTTCCTCAACAAGTTTTCCAATCTCTTCTCGTTATCTCGGTTATTCTAAACGATAGAGAGAAATTATACAGTCACATCGTCTCTTCAAGCATTGTGTGCCCTTTAATTTGTGCTCTTGGACGGGTAAAAATTTAGAAAATTATTGTCCTTTCACTCATTAACTTCACAACAACAGCCAGTGTGTTTTATTCTTTGCTCTATTCAACGAAATTGTACAGGTTAGGTCAGTCTTACATTTTTTGGAGTCTTAAATTCTTCTAAACTTACCTAAAATGGCCCCTTATACGTGCCCTTGCGAGCAATAACGGTAACTAATAAACATTTGATCATATAACCTTTATTGACACAACTTCTCTAGGTCAAATGCTTTGAAAATAACTCTATTGACCGACTGGGTCTCAATTCAGGGTTTGGTCAGACGTATGTTTGTATACTGATCTGCTGGGTTACAGGGATGGTGTATTCGTGTGTCGTGTGAGCGCTCGTCACCAGAGCAGCCTGCACCTCAGCCATAGCCAGCGGAAACTTGGTTCCGAAAGGTGGCTCTGCAGACGCATGATTTTATCGGCTAGATTCGTAGACTAAGATTTTCACTAACTTAATTCTCAGTATCCACTGGTTGATCTTTATCCAAAGCCGTTCAGTTACAACACCTACAAATATTCTAAAAATTCATAACGGGTCTACAGGAAGAGTTTTTGGGAGTTCTTCTATAACGAAACACTGATGGGTGCCACTTGCGGTCAGAATTTTACTTTTTATTTTATTTCCTTTGTTAACAACATTTAAGTTCGGTAAGTGCTCTGATCGAACGGTTTTGGCAAGAGTTCCACCAGTAAATATTTTCGGGAATGTAACCAGTGCTTCTAGTCAACTCACAACTAATTTTGCGAACAGACATGGCCGAAATTGAACGGATTTTCACGAAGGTACTATAACTTTTGTTACGGTATAAATTTAACCTTTAAGTGACATTTTTAAAATATAAAAATTAACCATACCAATTAACGCACCTCTCGACGTTTCAAAGAAACTGTTTATTTAATAGGAAGATATACACATATGACTACAATTATTTAAAGCCTTGACTGATTGAGGCACTCTCTCTTCTTTTACAATCAATTACTTTTATTGAGGTTGCTATATTATTAGTATATTCCCTATTTAACATTTAATTTCAAATTTTTCTTGCGGTAGCATCCAGTTAATGCTCAATCTCAAGAGATTTTTTACTTAGTTCACACGATTTTGACACTTTCCTTCTCTTCGTCTTAGGTCACTATCCTGCAACTTAACCATACAAAAATCAATCGGTGAGAGTTACATGTAAACGTTTTCATTTAAACTAACAAAAGTAGAGAATTTCAAGCAAAATCCATCCCTCATCCAAACGTTTCTTTACAGAAAATCAATAGCCATAAAGTGCCTTGTAATGTGGCCGGTATGGCCTATATGATCTGTAATAAGGCCTGTAATAAGACGGGTAGCCATAGTTGACAGGGTAGTCAGAATATTGGGGATAATCCATGGAAGGAGGACCGTAGGATGTTGGGGATGATGGAGCTGCGGCGGATGGGCTACCAACTGGAGGCGGGGGAGCGGGAAAGGAGGGAGGACTCGAAACGGGTGGAGGTGGAGCCGGAACGGAGGGAGGTGATGATGGCACTGGAATAGGAACAGGAGGAGGGGGAGCTGGTACTGGTGATGGAGCTGGAGGTGGTGGTGAAGGTTGTGGTGGAGGAACCGGAGGAGGTGGTGAAGGTTGTGGTGGCGGTACTGGAGGTGGTGGAGATGGTTGTGGTGGAGGAACCGGCGGTGGTGGGGAAGGTTGTGGAGGCGGAACCGGAGGTGGTGGAGATGGTTGTGGTGGAGGAACCGGCGGTGGTGGGGAAGGTTGTGGTGGTGGAACTGGAGGTGGTGGGGATGGTGACAGTGGTGGCGGTGATGGTGGTGGTGGTGTAACTGTCGGAGTTGGGGTATTTGGTGAAATGTGTGCACCAGTGTGGGGTGTCGTTTGTATTGTGCTCGGGATTGGAGGAGTTGGTTCAGTTTCTTCTTCTTCTTCTTCTTCCTCCTCCTCCTCTTCTTCTTTGTGGTCACCGTTATGTATAGCGTAAACTGTCACACCTGTAAGTCACCGTTTAGGAAAAACAATTCTGAGTATTCTGTTTGTAACAGTCGTAGTGGGTTTTTATGTTGCGTACGTACCGTTGCCAGTTTTGTGTCGCAGTGTATTCAGTCCTCCTCCAACGATCTCCACCACCACTTATATTAAAGGATTAAAGCATGGGACGCAGTGTATAAGCCTTTAGACACAGAACCAGCGCCAAAATCAAGATTAGAGATCTTAATCTATTTCTCTTACAATTTGAAACTAGCCAGAGTGAACGGAAGTCTCTCTCACACCCTATTTCAGTGGTTCTGGGAAGAGACGTTAACATCTGAGATTCGAGCCAAAGAGTTTTACACTTCATAGGTTTTTAAAGTAGCTAAGTTTATTGAAATCGATGAAAAATAAATAGGTAAATAAATAAATTGTAATTGGCAGAGGCACGTGCCACAGAAAGACCTTTCGTCCATTTTTTCGAGATCTATTGGAATTTAAAGCGCTGGTTTCGCTGGAGGGAGCGAGAATAAACAACGAACTCAGCTGGTGAGAGGGGAGCGTTCAATCTACTGCGTCGTACAGCGTCATGCTTTCTCTTCAAGATTAGTTTTTGGTTGTTAGTTTCCAATCAAGTATACCACATACCACAACTGAATCAATGGTTTTAATTTCTGACGATACTTGAGAGATGAACGTAACTCGTAATTCAACTTCCACTGTTTTGCTGTTCGAGCCTATAACATTACCTTACTCTATGCATGCAAGGTCTTTTCTCAAGTTGACTATTTATGGCTTCCCAGACTCGATTTTACTTGACTGTGAGTTTGGCTTCGTTTGTACGGCACGTAGTACATAACAGGTTGACCAAACTGAGGAGGTGGTGGTGGTGGAGCTGGTGACGGTGGCGAAGGAGGAGGAACTGGAGGCGACGGAGCGTAAACGTGTGGAGCTGACATTATAACCATCATTAATACAATGTATCATTACATGTAGGCTTTCCTAAAAATAACCGTATTATTTTATAGTAATGAATATTAAAAGAATAAACTACGACGCTTCGAAGTCATCTTGACTCCATTATCAAGTAGCTAACACCTCTACTTGATAATGGAGTCAAGATGACTTCGAAACGTCGAAGTATTCAAATGTATTTCGAAATGTTCTCTTATTATTATTTTATTGTAGCTTGAAAATAAGAGTTGTTATAAAACCTAAGGATTACTCAAAACCAGGTTAAAGAAAAACAGTAAAGCAATGCCTTTCTTCAACTTTTAGTTGATATTAATTGCTTTATTAATGTTTTGACTTACGTATGCAGCTGTTTCCTTGCATCTGATACCCTGGTATACATTGGCATGCTCCTTGTACACAAGTAGAGTAGATGGGACACACTGTGGGACAGCGCTTGTGACGAGCTAGAAAAAGTTGTCACGGGATAACTTAAATTCTTCACAGCTTTGTTTGACAATCAACTATGACATGTTTTCTGATTGAGAAACCACAGGTCACCCAAGCGTAATATATGAGTTCGTATGGATAACTGTGGCTGAAATATAAGAGTTTGTATGGATATTACAAGATGATATTGAAATCGATCAATGTATGGGTAATTTACCCACTAAATACTCTTGAACATTCAATGGTGTCATTTTTTCTCATCCTAGAGAGTTTAAACGAGATCTGAGCGAATTTTGATTTATTTACCATACGGTGTTATAATAAGAGATAAGGTAAGAAACTTTGGCCAGTTTGACGACAAAACACTCCTCGGAAACGGGTCGAATTTGCACACAAAAATAGCATTTACTCACAATATTTCTCGCTGAACTCACAGTGTAAGACCTGTGCTTTCTCTCTCTGCAATCCAATGAAACACACATTCAGGTTTGACCGTGTTAACTAAACAAAAAGTTGAAATGACGCCGCTAAGTTGTTCAGTTTTGCTGTCGTCAACCGCTCGGCCGAGACTGGGAACGTGGTCAATTATCAAATCACGGGTGGAGGGCACGAGATTTTTTATCGAGCAAACTTTGTCTCACATGTCTGCTGGTCAATCGATCTTTGCTCATCACCGTACATAATTAACTTACCACACTCGTACAGAGGTATGAAACTCCACTGTTTTGTTGCTCTTTTGTTGCTTTTGCTGTAATCCTAAACTCTTTGGCTAAAGCAGAAGTTTGTAAGATTAAAATCTCATGCCCTCCACCCGTGAGGTGATAATTTACCACATTTCCAGTCTCGGCCGAGCGGTTGACGACAGCAAAACTGATTACCTTCGCTGCGTCAAGCATAAATTGCCGCTGTTTTGGCCGCCATATTTCAACTTTTTGTCCCGTTAACGCGGTCAAAACCAAATAATAATAATAATAATGATAATAATAATAACAAACGAATCTTTAATTAACTTACTTACCAATTAATGTGCTTCATTGGATTGCAGAGAGAGAAGTACAGGCCTTACATTGTGAGTTCAGCGAGAACTATTGTGAGTAACTGCTATTTTTGTGTGCAAATTTGACTCGTTTCCAAAGAGTGTTTTGTCGTCAAACAGGCCGAAGTTTCCTACCTTGTCTCTTGTTATAACACCGTAGGATAGAATATCAAAATTCGCTCAAATCTCGTTTAAACTCTCCGGAATGAGAAAAAATGAAAACACTGAATGTTCAAGAGTATTTATTCGGTAAATTATCCATACATTGATCGATTTCAATGTGGTCTTCTAATCTCCATACAAATCCTTATAATTCAGCCACAGTTTTCCATACAAACTCTTACATTACGCTTGGGTGACCTGTGGAAAAACTAACTGAACCATTGCAAAAAAAATAGTATAGAAATATTATAATAGTGTGATTTGACGCAAACGTTTGAGAATTGTTATAATCGGGCGCGACCTGTCAACTACGAATAGGAAGCGGAAGAAAATTGCAGTGTTGGTGCTGATTGAGATAAGTGTAGAGAACTCCGTCTCCGCATTTGACCACTTTAACAAATAGATTCCATGTTGCCGTGTGTCTGTTCAGTAACTGAGCACAGACGACGTCAAAATGTAATAAAAACAAAAGTGGCACGCGAGGCGATAGACAAGTATGTCACTGATGCTCCAACGATATTTGACGTCATCTGTGATCAATTTCTGAAGAGACGCACGGCAAAATGGAATCTATTTGTTTTATATAATAAAGAAACAAAAAATTTTAACGACGTCATCTATGCGCTTGTCCTCTAAGTGATCATACGTAAAAACCAATCTAAATGCGAGCATAATTTGACTTATGACACAATTACGATTGGTAGAATTCTACTAGTATACTAATGCAAATGCTGTAATTTGATTGGCTGAACCATTGGACACTATCGGCCATTATAGTTAACCACTAAATTTTCTCCGATTCTTATTGGTTTAAGTTGATCACGTGACGCGATATTGTTCATACGCGGAGAGACACTATCAGCCCATAGTGCTCGTCCGAGGAAAATACCCTGATGGATAGTACTCGTCCGTGAAAAATTTTCTGCAAACAAGCGAGCTTATAAAAAAATAAACAAATGAAATTGTATTAAGTGGGTTTTGTTTATTTTCCTTTTTAAATTTTACATTTGGTTTTCACAGCTTTCTTCCAAAAAAAGTTGAAAATAATTCGATATGACTTTTGAACTGGCACGCAGAAGAAAATTTAGTGGTAAACAATAACGACAATAGAGTGTTCATGTCTCGGAACTATCGGTCTGATAGTTGCCCCTTGGAAATTTGATGTTCTTAAAACTAGCATATTTGCCCTCGAAGGTTCGCTTCTCGGGCAAATATTTGTTTTAAGATCATCAAATTTCCGCAGAGCAACTATCAGCCAATAGTTCCTCGACAGAAACACTCTATTGTTTAATTAGTGTTCAGTGGTTTGGTGTGGTTGAAAAAATGCAACGTTTCCACGTTTCTGCGAAGTTTTGCAAGAATATTCAGAGACAAATGAAACAAAATTCCTAAGAAGAGTAAAAGAAGGGCATTTACAGTTTCTTGAATCAAAAACCCTCGAAAGTTTTTACAGAAACTGATAAGCGCGCCTACGCAACTGCAAATGTCACATTGACAATTCAGTCCGCGCGAATTTTCTACAGCGTGAAGTTTAATACTAAGACGAGAAATAATTGGAATAATTATTTGAAGGAAAATTTCTATGAGGTGATTGTTGATTCGGCCTTCGGCCTCATCAACTATCACCTCATAGAAATCTCGAGCTCATAATCTAATTGTTTATTAGATTACCTTTGACACATTCATATCCTGTTCCTATGTAACCTGCCATACATCTGCAGCGTCCCCTGACACACAAAGCGTGGACATCACACTTGGCACACTTGTCAACTATTAAAAATGACGTCAAATATTTTAGATATATGTGATCAAAAACGTTGACAAACATTTATCGATTATAGGCACGAGAGAAAGAAAACACTCTTTTATTCGGCATGACCTTCACCGGATCGATTCACTTCTCTTTGACGGGGATTTGTCATTGTTATGTTTGCTCCTGCCCATTAGTACATACCAGAAGTCATTCAATTCATTTGCTCCAGCCAATATTGTATAGGTTCACAGTGATTAAAAATAAACAGACAAATGTAAATTAGCGACCGGTAAAAGGTCCAATTTAAGCAAAATAGGATCCATTTTACAAAAATCGCAAAAGGTTTAACTGACAAAAACAAAAGACACAAATTTTAATTTACAGGTAGCCGTTGAGTCTCCCCATCAAGCTCCTTCTCATAGCCTTTACATCGACTGAGCAACGTCAAAAAATGTTTTTCATAGTTGAGCCAAAAAACATATTTCTTCCAAGTTCGATCAATATTCATTGCCTACATGGAAAAACATGCTTGCTGCTACCACCCCAGTCACTCTAAATAGTTTAGAACTGCAAGAGAAATTGCTACCTTCACAATGTGCTCCGGTATATTGCAGATCACAGTGGCAGTCATATCCGCCTTGAACTTGAACGCAAGTGCCACTATTCAGGCAGGGATTTGGATGACAGTAATCTTTGGTTGGAGTGACTGGAAGTGAGAACGGAAACAACACAAAAGTTACCCAAGAAGCAAAAGCTATTCTACAGCCCATCGGATCGTGTGCGGCAAGATGACGTCAGTTCCTTAACAGCACCAGTTTGAGTTCAAGAGAGTCATGTATCCTTAAACTGTAGGGTTATCTCCAACCTGTTAAACACCGGCTGAACATACTTGAAACTCAAGGTCTAGTGGTGTATTAATTGGTTTACCAGATATTTGATGTCACAAACATTAAAACCTTTCAAAAGTATTTTTTTTCCTGGTGTTATAATTACTGACACTATCAGTATTTTAGTAAAAGGTTTGAACCCAGGAGTATCAGTAGTTCGTATAATGTGATCGTCCGGGTGAGTGTAGTCCTGAAAAACTGACGTTTCGACAACCTGAGCGGAAGTCATCTTCAGGGTCAAGTGAATAGTGTTTGTCAGTCGATGATGTTATAAGTCTGGTCCGTTGAACGTGATTGGTCAGTATAGCCATGATGGTATTGGCTGAAAGATTCGTGTAAAGTTTGTTATCAGTCATTGGTGGGTTTCGATCCGTCTATTGTTAGTCAAATAGGTCGGTTTTTGGTCCGTGTATTGTTAAGTCGGTCTGTTAGAAGTCCGTTTGTCGGTTTCGTTTCCGTCGTGGATAAGTCGTTTGTAAGGCGCCGATAGTTGTTGACATCTGTTAAGAGGCGTTTGTTCTAGAACAAACGCCTCTTAACTGATGTCCGTTGAACACACAAGAGGCCATCCAGATCGTCAAATCCACCTGCAGACGTCTGGTCAAAGCGCGGATAAACGACTGTTACAGAAGACTCAACTACTGCAACAATAAACCACAACAACAACTTGACAAACTTAAACAACTGTTACCGACTAACTTACTTGACACTGTTATGACAATCGCCGACAGGCGAGCCGACAAAACCACAGACCGCGTTCGTACTGAACAAGAACGAAAACTGATAACACTTCAACGCAATAAAGACAGAAAACGACCGAAAACTGACGATAACTGGGTCAGGAATGTTTCTTCCCGCCTCTTAGACAAAACCGAGACTCACGTACTGTCCTACGGACTAAAACACTCAGTGACGCCTAAAACGGAAACCGACCGAGTCTATTGTATCTAGTGTCGAGGCGGTTCTGTCTCGTCAGCGAGACTTATCAGAACTGATCTGCCAAGGATAGCATCAGAAGTAGAATTGCTTCCACGGTACAATCAGCCTCTATACCTGACAATAACTTGACAAAAGACGAACAACAAGCACTGAAACGACTGAAAAACGACAACAACATTGTCATACTACCAGCCGACAAAGGACGTGTCACTGTTGTTGTGGACAGGACTGACTACTTTGACAAAATGGACGCACTTGTTAACGACAAACTTACGAAGAACTTAAACACGACCCGACGCCAGCAATTCAACGTAAACTTAACAGCAAAATACTTACGCTTAAAAAGACTGACGCTATTGACACTCAACGCTACTATCGACTGAGGTGCTCATTACCTCAACCACCGAAACTTTACGGACTAAAGACGAAACTGTATAAGCCTGGTATACCGATGCGACCTATAGTGTCATTCTGTGGGTCCCCTACGTATCAACTGTCTAAGTACTTGACGACCATACTGCAACCCCTTACTGACAAATCAAGACGCAAACTACAATCTACGGAGAACTTAATTGACGCTATTAAGACAGTACAGATACCTGACGACTACAAAATTGTGTCTTTTGATGTGAAATCACTGTTCACCAGTATTCCACTTCAATTGGCATTACAGTGTACCGAGACCGCTATACCACAATCTTCTGTTAAACTACCGTTACCGACAGAAGACATCATGGACTTACTGAACCTTTGCCTAACATCGACTTACTTTCAGTACAACGGTAAACACTACAAACAGTTGCATGGAACAGCCATGGGGTCGCCTGTTTCTGTCGTTGTCGCAGAAATTGTAATGACACACGTGGAGGAACGCGCCCTTGCAACTTGCCGACAAACGATACCGCTTTGGTTACGCTACGTTGACGACACCTTTACCGCCGTTCACAAAGACGAAATTAACGATTTTCACGACCACCTAAACGAACAGAACGCCGACATCCAGTTTACTAAAGAGATCGAAGAAAATGGAAAACTTCCTTTTCTAGACTGTTTGGTAAGCCGCGACAACAACGAACTACGAACGACAGTGTACAGAAAACCGACGCATACCGACAGATTACTTGACGAATCATCCTACAACCCGACTTCACACAAAGCCACGACTATAAGACTTTGACGAGACGAGCGCAACTAGTTTGTGACACACCGGACAGCTTACGTGACGAAAACAGATACCTTGAGCGTGTTTTTCACAAAAACAACTACAACGCTGACTTTATTAGACGAAACATTTACCGACCTACTGAAGCTGACGTTACGAACAGGAACCCTACACCTGTTACTACAGTGACCATACCTTACATTAAGGGCACTTCTGAGACCATCTCACGGATCCTGCAGCCCTACAACATCCGTGTAGCCCACAAACCTACAACTACGTTACGACACTTACTGACTAACGTGAAAGACAGAGACGAACCTAACAACAGACAGAGAGCAGTTTACAAGATCAAATGCTCCGACGGCGAGGCTTCCTACATTGGTGAGACTGGCAGAAACCTTAACACGAGACTGACTGAACACAAACGAGCCACGAGAAATGGTGATGCCAACAATCACATTGCTGTACATCATCAACTGACAAACCACAACATTGACTGGGACTCTGCTCAGTGCTTAACCTACAGTACAAACTATTTTCAACGACTGACTCTGGAAAGCTGGTACACTAACCTGGAACAAACGTCTCTTAACAGATGTCAACAACTACCGGCGCCTTACAAACGACTTATCCATGACGGAAACGAAACCGACAAACGGACTTCTAACAGACCGACTTAACAATACACGGACCAAAAACCGACCTATTTGACTAACAGTAGACGGATCGAAACCCACCAATGGCTGATGACAAACTTTACACGAATCTTTCAGCCAATACCATCATGGCTACACTGACCAATCACGTTCAACGGACCAGACTTATAACATCATCGACTGACAAACACTATTCACTTGACTCTGAAGATGACTTCCGCTCAGGTTGTCGAAACGTCAGTCACCAACAACAGTTCTTTTCAGAACTACACTCACCCAGACGATCACACTATACGAACTAATATCAGTATTTATTATGACATACTCTTCAAGCGCTCCCAGATAAAACAATCTGCTACTTGATTTTGGCGGTTTTCTTCAGTTTTTCTCATAGAAAATGCGTAAACTAGTAACAACAAAATAATCACCTTTTTTCTTTTCGCATCGATCTCCAGAGAAGCCAGGCTGGCAAATACAAGTTTGTATGTTGCCAACAGGTTTGCAGATTCCGCCATTAAGGCAATAACCTGGTGTGCATATTTCTGTTAAAAAAGAAAGCAAAGGTCAATCACAATATAATTAGACACTCAATTTTTTGTGTCAGAAAACTAATATGTCTATTTATAACTGCTAATAGTATACGGGTAATCTCCCTGGGAAAGTACTTTTTCCCGAAAGTAACTTTTCTTTTTGAAATGACGAGGCAAGATTTCTAACAAGACAAAACTCAGTTAGATGTCAAGCCTGTGATTCAGAGCATAGTCCGCGCGTATTCGCTGAAAAGACAAGTTGAAAATGTGGTAAAAGCACTGAAAAGAACTGGGGTGCAAGACTGCTGTTCTCAAGTGTGGCTTAATGAATATGAATATCCAATTTCAGGCAAGAACTGTATGGCTATTTACGACATGAGCATATGGAAGTCTGAAAGTTGACTATTGGTCTCGTCCTACTCTCGTACTACTGTTACTTTACTCACATCATCTAGCCTATTCATTTCCACCGGCATTTTTCAGTGTTTGCGATACTTGAAAGATACATGGACTGAATGTCAATTATTTCTTACCTTTTTCACAATGAGTTCCAGTGAATCCTTCCGGACACCTGCACACGTAGGCTGTATTAGTGTTGATGGACTCACAAGTTCCTCCATTTCTACATGGATTGGACTGGCAAGGATTGTTGGTTTCTGTTTAAATACATTCAATAATTTCTTCAGTTTTCTGCTCTATTCTGGTTTTGAACTGGCTATGGGTCATTCAATTTACCCGATTACAAAAAGTGGTCTTAATGCAACAAAACCGAAGAAAGCCCGGCTTGAAGAAAGGGTATGAAATCAAATAGGACCATGAGTGGTTAAAAGCAAAAAAAAACGGCTTTTACTAATCTAAGGAAGACAAACTAACTTTCGTTGAGTCCAATAGGCATTTTCTCATGTTCAAAGTTTCCTGTATTTACTTTCAGACTCATGTTTCTAAAATCTACCAACATTTATAGGATCATGGTCATGAATCTTTGCTCAGAAATCTCTTTTTCTACCAACCTTGCGCTGACTTTACCCACACCAGGAATAGATCAAAGAGGCCCTTCACATCGCGATCGAATGGGAACACCCTCGCTAAACAGCAGGCTCAAACTGCCTCACTTCTTTATTGCTTTCTTTTCATTAGTTTTTCATTATTAAGGTTTTCTCACAATATTACCTTTAAATAGCGATCATTCATCCATTTGTCTCGTAATTAGTGCACTGGGAACTACCGATATAGCCTTAAAAATTAACACTTCCTGTTATTATTCTCTTTATGTTATTGACTACTCATTTTATAGTCATTAAGATGCTGTAATAGAGATATTGAAGCATCAGGACATGAACTCCTCCAAGGTCAAAATTCTTGTCGTCTTTCTTAGGCGTTTATTTTTATTCTCGTGTTTGTCTGAGTGTGAAAATGTACGTACTTCCAAGGTAACATCCGTCCTCTCTGAAATCCATCTCCTCGCTTTCACAATAACAAGCCCCGTCTGCGTCACATTTCTGAGCGTAAACAGGAGGAACTGCTAAGGGGTTACCCTTCGGGCAGCCGCATTCTTAAATCAAAGGAAATAGATAACAACATTCGCGTCAAAGATCACAAGAATCTTCAAAGATTATAAAATTGGTGATTAAAAGGTAAAGGTGATGATAGATGCTTATAACTCGCTCTCGCTCAAGCCCCTTCATGTTTTTTGGCACAGGGCTTTATATAATTGCAAGTTAGCTTATGTGCCTATTTACATAAACAGTACTAACAGTGTAAACCTCAACAGCACTTCTTCAATCGTATTGATATCACATACATAATTCAAGGTGACTACAAAGTGAGAGTTTGCAACCCTAATTTTTAGGCGGCGAGACTGAGGCCAATCGGATTGGGCCTCAAACAGGCCACTAAATGATATGCCCTATTCTTGCTATAACCCATTATTTATTATTATAGGTTCAGAAAGGAGTTGAGTAAATAGCTTCAGAATGAATGATTGCCCGACCTGGTGTTCAGGCCAAACATTGTGCAGATGCAATGTGGCCTTTGGCACAGCATGTTACCAAAACCAAGCACTAAAACTTTAAACGACTGAGAAATCAGTTATGGGTTACCTTTACAGGTTGGTCCGGTATACTTTCCTTTGCACTTGCAAACGGCCTTCCCGTTTTCATCCACACAAGTTCCTCCATTCTGACACGGATTACTTAAACACGCATCGATGGCTGTAAAAAATTATATCAAAGTTTATAACTCTAGCACCTTATGCTAAGTTTGATTGCTATTCAATTTGCACATTATGTCGTTAAGTTAACAATAATGATAATCATTCTAGTGAATTAAAAGCTACTATAACTAAAGATATTACTTTTACTTACGACGTTCGCAATTTTCGCCCGTGTATCCGTTCTCACAAACGCATGTAAATCCACCATCACGTGTTTCTACGCATTTTCCATCATTTTTGCAAGGATTAGGGACACAAGCATCTTTATCTAAAACATGTTCAGATAAGTCGTATTATTATTAGGCTGTGTGTGAAACCTTTAAGATATTGCTTATGATTCTGAAGCGTTTTTCAGTACAAACTCGACGTTATTTAAACATTTCCGAAGTAAACTGCGTGAAAAAGAATTTAAAAAAATAAATAACTGAGACAAAAGATCGCTATCGATAACTTATGCAACCGGGTTCAAAGTTGCTCGCGTATTTGTTATTAGACTAATCGAGTTTTGAATAACCAGGCTATGGTAAAGAGGTCGTCACTTGAAAATTCGGTGACTTATATCTTACCTTCACAGTGCTTGCCACTTGTTCCCGGAGGACATTCGCAATCATACTCTCCTGCCTCGAGTTCTTTGCACTTAGCCTCGTTCTTACAAGGATTTGGGTGGCAAGGGTGAGGAATTTCTTGTTAAAAGAAAACATTAGTCAGAAAGGGAGGCAATGAAATGTGGAAACAAAATAAATAGATATCTTAGTTTCTATATCTTAGATATGTTAGTTTCTTCAGAAAGGTCACTTTATCCTTACTTCTGCATATAAAGCCATTTCCATAAAACCCTTCCACGCAAAGGCAAGTGTCGTTGATGCATTTGGCATTGATGTCGCACTTTTTACATATATCCACTGCAAGAAAAAAAAAGTTGAATTGCAATCATAACCGGAGGACTTAAAATTGTTTTAATACATGTCTAAGTAAACCATGCATATAACCAGACAGTGCTCTTGCAGACTTTGGAAAATCCAGCCATTAAAATAACCGAGGATTGACGATCTGTATCATTCAAGTCAATTTTGGGAACCGGGAACTTTAAGGCTTCTTGCTTAGCTGTTCAAAGAGGTTTCGATTTACTTCATTTACGAGATGCATTGACCGAGAATCATGTTGTGATGAACTACATTAGCTCACAACAAGCCAGTACCACCAAGATAATAAAATACCACTGTTTTTAGATATAATCGACCTTAAATATGATATTTTAGAGACAAATGAGATATGTCTGAAAAAAAATTTCGTCCCTAGCTTTCATCTTAAACAAATTTCATATTGTTTGTTTTGCTTCACCTGTGTCGTTAGAAAAGTAACGTCAATTTGTATTTTTTCAGAGGTTGAACGTTAATTTTTTTCTGAGTAAGTTGCACCATAAATATTTATATAAGACCGAGATAGGTCTCCATTTTGGTGTCTTTAGTTATTCGATGATGTGTTGTTATTTTGCACGTTATCAGTGACAACCAAAGGTATCTTACCTTCACAGTTTGATCCAGTAAAGCCTGCCTGGCAGATGCAGAGGTAGTGAAGAAAGCCCTGATTCCATTTATCAGGATACGCGCTATAACCACTGTACGAGTCGATACAGATACCGCCGTTCAAACAAGGACGATTGTAACACGGATGAGGAACTGCAAACAAATATGTATTGTATATTTGAGCGTTGGAACAATAAAATGTTTCTTTCTTTGCTCTTAAAATTACCTTAACAATAAATAAACTCTACTGGAGAGAAAGTGAACAGAGGACGAGCCATGTTGATACAAAATGCTTCTGACAAACCTCCAGCAGGAAACGAAAGACCTATCATAGAGCTGAAAATGCATCAGCTGTATTTTGGCTAACACTACCTAAAATACCACGTTTAGGTGAAAATAAGAAAGATTAAAAGTATTGTTAACCGACGTTTCGATGCATCAAGCAACTGATTATTCGATCTCTTAAGTGAATATAACTCTCAGCAAAGGTGATGTGAATGAAAGAAAAGATAATTTTGTTAAGACATACTTTCACACTTATTTCCTTTGTAAAGCGGAGGACAGTAACACTTGGAGTGACCGTAAAACACTCGACAATGTCCACCATGCAAGCACGGGCTAGGATGACACACGTGACCTAGGAAATTAAACATAATGAATGGACGCGTGAGTACAGGCTCATCATTGTTGCAGGCAAAACAAACGCTCTTCGTTTTCCTCTGGCGGCCAGACTGAAACACGCGTCATCTTCTTTATCACAGACATATGATCCTATATGATAAGTGATAAATACCTGCTAAAACTCATGCTTAGAGATAAGTCGACTATCTCGTAACAAGACAACACAGTTGTCCCCAAACATCAATGCAAAATCGCGTGTTTGCCACAGAAATTTATTAAAGCAGTTCAGCTATTAGTAGTTATTGTCCCACTGTCTGCGTTTTATTCTTTTGTTTGTTTGCTTGATTTATTGTCTGTTTTTTTGTATATCGCCGTATCGTTTTGTTTGTTGATTGGTTACTGGAGAAAACTGTGTGAAAAATACTTACTTTCGCAGTTGCTTCCAGTGTATCCCAGTCTGCACGTACAGTTATATCCGAATCCGTCCTCATGGCAAGTTCCAGCATTAAGACAAGGGTTCGTGTAACACTGCTTTGTCTCTAAATTATTGGACCAGAAACAAGACAATAAGGATAACTTTGTTAGCTTAAAAAGAAATTCGAGATCTCAAACCCTATTGTGTGAGAAACTGGCTAAGGAAGATACTGCTGTTATTTTGCTTTCTATGGAACACAAAAATAGTTAGTAAGTAAAGCAAAGCAAAAATATCTTAATCGTGAGCTGACCTGTACACAAAGTTCCCTTGAAAGATGGAGGACAAATACAGACGTATGTATCATCTTTTGACTGCTGACATGTTGCACCATTTTTGCACGGATTTGGATCACACTTGTTTATGGCTGAAATGAAATCAACTATTTATCCAGTAAAACGGCAAAACTAATTATCCTACACAAAACCCACCTCTCCTTTAACTAGAAATGTCAAAAGTTTATTACTATCTTATGAATGCAAATGAGCACTTCCGAACTATACCATCATGGCACTTACAATCACAATGTTCTCCTTTGAATCCTTCCTGGCAAATACAAGAGAACTTTTCCTCAGAATCAGATCTCGTACACACGCCTCCATTTTTACAAGGGTTTGGGTGGCAAGGATTAGGCTCTGCGAAGAAAGTCAAAATACAGGTTGAAAAACGAAAAAAAACAAAGTCGTACGACGCATTTTATAAAAATAAATTAATTAAAGCAAATCAATGCAGTTTCGATTCTCCAGAAAACATAATTTATTTCTGTGTAATGTACTCTGTTCAGTGATCACACATTGTTGTATATATTGCTATATGATTCTTAACGTTAGCAGCGTTTTTATTTACATAACTTCAAACACATGCGAACTGTTTCTCTGTTGGTTAATGTTGGTGTGTCTTCGTATTCGTTTCTTTTTTTTCTGCACAGTGCTTAAATTAAATGACGCATAGTCATAAATGTTATCATATCTCTCAGTTAGTACGCGCGCTGTGATTGGTCAATTTAGCGGGCCGTTATCTACTGTATAGCCCGCTAAAATTTAAAGCTGTTTTTGTTGCCAAAATGTTTCGTGATTTATCGCCAAGTGTTCTTAACATTTTTAGCAATTAAAAGTTTAAAACTTTCTTTTGCTTCTGAAATTGTGTATTAAAACCAGCTAACGACTTAAGAGTCACTTAACAACGATTTCGAATTGAGTCGTTTTGCTTCCGAAGTGCGTCAGAAATTTGAAGCCGTTAGTCCGCGTGAAAAGATATCGTTCCCGAGCCCATCAGACACGCAGTAGCGATATAATAAATATCTTACTAACCTCGTCTTCTCGGTCCGTACTGTAAGTCACAGAGCGTCGTTTTCCCCTTCGATTTATGGCCCGTGCGCTTCGCGCTTACAGTACGGTCCTCGAACTCGGTTAGTAAGAGGTACACTGTATTTATATCAGGCCCACTAGAAATGATAAATAAAAACAAGCGTTTTGAGGTGATTCAACCCTGATGAAAGGGTTATCCTCAACAAAAAAAAAAGTCTCTTCATGCAGTATTTGACCGCTCTTGAAACGTTGTTCGGGATTATTCTGCACTTATGGTGCCCGCTAATTGGTTGTATCCATTTAGACTTAGATCTTAAAATAAGAGTGAATGTATGGACCGTTCAACAGGATAAAAAAGAAGTCGTTGAAGAGGGGTGGGCGTTAGTAGAGGTTCCATTGTATTATTTTGTTCTCGTATTTAATTTACGAAGCTTTGTTCTTACCTTCACAGACAGCACCAAGAAATCCATGAGCACAGTTGCATTTAAACGCACCAGAAATTTCGGTACAAGTAGCGCCGTTTTTACAGGGATTTGAAGCGCAATAGTTTCTATCTAAAACACAAATTGACTGATAATTATTGCCTTCAAATAACACGAATGATATAAATAAACGGAGGAGTATGAAATACGGTTCCTACATGTATATTAGAAATATTAAAACTTTTTTTTTACGCCTGACAGGAAACGTAACCAAACATAATAAAGCCAAAACTTCTCTTTAAGATCATGTTGCGGTCATGAAAATTGCCTAGAATATCTATTTGATCTCATCTATTAGATACTTGTTGATAGTTCTCTTACCTTCGCAGTTCTTCCCTCGAAATTCTTTCGGACATATACAAAAGTAGTCATGATGTAGCTGTACAAATATCCCTCCATCTTGGCAAGGATTTAAGTGATCTGTAAGAGAAGGGAGATTTCGTAGAGTGAACATAAAATCAGACCATGTTATACTGCTATACTAAATTTTGTATCACATACGGTGGTCATACGTTTGCGATAAACCTTTCAAACACCTGTTTTTCTAACAGAATAAGCACGAGCAGAAAATGGAATTATGAATTACGAACACCATCTTAGGGAGCACAACAATATTTTAAGTAAGTTAAACAATAATCATACAGGTACTTGCTTGGACGCGCGTCTTTTTATGCATTCAATGAAAAACGGACTCCACACTTTAAATATAAATGCTTTAGTGTTGATTTGTCGTTCAAGGTTTTAAATTTTGCATGATTTCATGCTGCGAATCACCAGTTCGCGCCAGTCATGCAAATCAGCGTGATATTTTTTATTAAACAGACCATTTTTATCAAGTCTCCTTCTCGCAAACCCAAATCACGATAAACTTCTGTTACCACTTTAATTGACAAAATCAACAGGAATGTTCTTGTTACCTAGAGCTTAGCGAGACAAAAGCCAAATAAACCCGTTAACCACAACCAATCAAACACTGTTTCATATAAATTTAGTTGCAAAGTGTGACAATCTTCCCCGTTATTTTACAATGAGAATTTAACGAGAAATAGGGTAAAAGAATCCTCTATAGACGAAAGGGTTAAATCACCGGCAGTTTAAGCCATCTGTCCACCATATTGCCATCCAACAACAAACTGGACAATACCTTAAAAATCTCATTCGTGAACTGCGTTACTACAAATATTACAATTTCAAACGTTTTAGACCAAATAAAAAATTATTTACAGAATGTTTCTTTCACCAATTAGTCGCAGTTAACAACAAAGACCGTATAGGTGCTTAACAGTGGGAAGGCCACAATCTGGTCAGGTAGAGACAATAAAACGACGATATAAATAAGAAACCATCTATAAATTTCGTCAATTATAATAATTTGGGTTTTTTTGGAAGTGAGTAGGCGTACTATAGACATCGTCTGGTTCACTGACTCGTTCAAATATATCTCACGTCCCGGTCGAGGGCAAGGAAATCTGTTTCCATATCACTAAGTTCACTACCTGTTTGAGCTTTCACATCCAATGCGAACCTTAACCTCTTTTGGTTATTAGTGTTAACAAGTCGGCTCATACTCACACTTGGGGCGCAGATGGAGATGTGAAACATGTACATGTGACGGTACAGCGTAAGGTATGGGAAACGGCTTTGGAACATACTGAACGGACACTACAGGATACGGCTTTGGAACAACATGGACGTGATGACTGTACAAAGGTCCTTGAATGATAGGATGATGGGAATATACCCCATAATTAGGAGGATATCCATTGACGACACTCAAATATCTTCGACTTCCACTCATCTCTTTAACTTCTTCAGCTGCAGTATTATTTGTCATAGTATTTAGCACATCAGCCGGGTTTTCGTCTTTTACTTCTCTGACATTAAGTCCATGTGCTTGATTGTCTTTGTTTTGAAGAAGCTTTGTCTTCTTTTTTAGAGCTACCGCATAACGTCGGCCCGCTGCAACGATGCTGGAATGAGCACATATACAGAATACCTCGTACACGGCTAAGAGTTTGAAGAAAAACATAATATTTGTTGAGGACTTCAGAGCCTCGGGGAAGTTAAATCATTCCATTGTTAATAAAGATACAGTTTTTCGCCTAAGCTAGTGAATTATTGATGCAATAACTGGTACGTTAAAGTGGCGCCTTTTTTCCATTTCCTTGAACAAATCTTGTCAGGGTGGAACAGCAATTAGGTTTAGCTAAACAGCTAACATTTTATTTGATGAGCGATCTAATTCTAATTCTAATCAGTAATAAATGACAAAACTCTCAAATTGGAAATTTTTAGAAAAGGTTAAGTAATGGTCCGCGTAAGAACTAGGAAGGCCAAACGCAAAATCGATTAAAAGGTGTGAATTCTTAATTATTAATTTCAATTAAATCGACGAATCTGATTGGTCGATGTCCAAAAATCGCCAAAAAAACAATGAAAAACCCGACATAAACAACACTTTTCTCCTTAGTTTGCCCCATGTCCCTTCTGTCTACCTCACGGTCAAATATTAGCATTGTTCTATGCGCCAATCAAAAGTTAGAGCGGAAAACGTGCATCACGAACGATCTCCGTGAGACGCCATCTTGGATTTGCGATTTGCGATCAGAGACTTTATCAAGCTTTCTTGTCCGTTGAAGGTGTCTTTCGAGTCACAATTGTTACGAATACAAAGGTTATTTTGTCTACTTCGATCTTAAAGTACGTTATGCTAAAATACTGGTGAAATGCCCTTCAAAAGTGGTTGCTGTTGTCCACAACACAGTGAGTGGGCATTTGGAAATGTTGGAATAAAACAGCTGCTTGCTGCGACTTACCGCGAAGAAAAATTTTCTGGCGCTGGTAAATGGAGTGCATCTGGGCACAAGGAACGCAAACGGAAGATATGTACCTTTTGTAGGGAAAGGATTCAACCACAAACCAGATGCGAAGAGCTAGAGGTAAGCTAAAATACTGTCACACTTCCGCATGTGTTACCATACTTCCCTCAAATGGCTAAAGGAATTACCAGCCTTATAATCGAGTTAGAAATAAAATGGAACGTCAAGTAAATAACAACAGCAATTTTATTACAGTGTATAGTATCAAATATTTACAATCCAACCCAAGGATCAGGATTGCATTCCAAACATCAATAAGCAGCTTTTTTCTTTCGTTAGTATTGGATATATGACGTTGGCGAATTGACCGGCAGGACGTTGGCGAAACAATCACAAAGCACAAAAATCCTATGAAACCTATTTACAAAACCTGATTGAAGCCTATATTCATCTGAAACCAATTAATTTATCCTATTTACAGAGAAGTTCTAGTTCGCACGAGCTGGTCCGTTAAGCCGAGAACAAGTCTTGAGTAGTTGGGCGGCAGTCTTTTCTTTGTTCTCGTACTTTTCCGGTTTGGGCAGGGCTGCACACGGGGCTTCAGCAAGTTCTTCCAACAGGACCTATAGACAGAAATAATAATAATAATAATAATTTAACCGACTAAAATATGTTATTTAACTTTATTTGCCGGCTTAGGGTCGGTCAGTATAGTGAAAAACTGTGACCTCGAGCTTGGAAATGCTGCCCTCGACCTGCGGCCTCGGGCAGCATTTTCAAGACCTCGGTCACAGTTTTCACTATACGGACCGACCCTAAGCCGGCAAATACCATGTTAATTTTTTTTTTCCTGCAGTAAATTGGCTTTACAGGTTACAAATGGGTTTGTTTACGCAACTCTTTGTCATTGAATCGGCTTGGGCGCCGTCCACTAATGATTTGTAAAAAATCTTGGCAACGAGTTAGTAGCTCAGATAGAAAGAGGTAAGAACAATTTTTTTCGAACTACTGTATGTTAGTTGCATTTATTTCACCAGTTAAGTTCCCCAAAATTGTTTTTGCGGTTTGAAATTTCGTGCGAAGTTTGAAGTTTTACCACAAAAACAATTTCTGTCAGTCGTTCACTTGAAATCAGGCTTTTCTACCGTAAATTGAATAGCAGAAAGCGAGGAAGTTCGTTTAGTGTATTCCTCAGAAATTCTCCAAAATACAGCAACGATCAGAGAGGTAAACTCGACTGAGATTGACTCAAATTTTATACGGCGAAATATAATTTCATGATGCCAAAAATTTCAATGTCGATGGAAAGAGAGTAATATTTAAAACTACACATATCTCATTTACTATTGCTGAAGCTGGCTTGAATTTGTCCTCCAGCGCTTTTGACTTCACAGTAGAAATTATTTTGGCCGCTGTAACAGTTCCCATATCCACTGCATGGTTGTGCGCGCTCTTCCCTGGTTGGAAGGTCCCGTCCCGCTCCGTCACTGAGGCCTTGCACGGATTTCCCTTTGGGCGCATCGTACACTGCCAGTAAGTTGCGTAGGGACGCCTGGAATGGATGTTGTAGGTGAAGCCAAGGCTGTCGACGAGGCTGGTCTTTCCACGTTTCGTTCCTTGCTGGACCAATTGGAAAGTTACCAGCTCCGTAACTATTAGCGGTTCTCCCACGGGAACTGGTTCTAAAATCGACGGTTCTTCGTTCGTTGAGTGCGGCTCTGAAGATGTGTCATCTGTTTAAAAGAGAGAAAATATGTAAGAACTCGCATATATACATTTCGGCAAAAGCCGGCGTAAAAGAACCTCAGTGCTTCCAAGCTAGGATAAGAAGTAACTTAAAACTGTTGGGTTAATCGTTAACACATTTCACAGAACCAAAACAAAACTACAACAACAACAATTTATTGCTATTCCCACATATATGGATGGTATAACCCTTAATCGAATGATGGGTATTTTAGTACAATGTCACTTGTTATTTGTTGCCTAATAGTTTTATAACGATCACAGTGAAATAAGAAATGGTTATCGTCCTCAGTTTGGTTAGAGCGGCAGTATTGACAGAACCAAAACTCACCGAAAGTGTTTCCATCTGAGAATAGTGGCGTCCCGCTCTCTTCAAAACTCTCAGGTTCAGGAAGGCTTGCAGACGGCTAAAAGATACGACAAATCAGTCAAAGTTCGTGTTTTTTACTTAAAGCGGGTGAAACTAAAAGTTAAACAGTACTTAAGGACAATTTTTTTTGTTTGTAAATTGAATTTACGCTTTACAATGTAACAGACTTATATGGGAGTCTTCTAAGACCTAAGACCGAAAAGTAACCTACAAAAACCTAAGTTACATAAACATAAGTGCTTGTACTTACCATTGAGGGGTCACTGATCAAAGAGGCCCTATCTTCCTCTATTCTGGTACTCTCAAAGCATGGTGTCTCCTTGCACACCTGGCAACTCCAGTCGATTTCCTCTCCAGAGTGTACAGCGGCGCGGTACTGGGCTCGGGATATCCCAGTATCGCAGGTACGATGTTGCCATCGGTAGCAGCCTTCACATTGGAGGCCTTCCTGGCGCGGGCGAACGGAGAAGTTACACACGTTGCAGATATTCATGACGTTAAGTTGATCGAATTGAATTCAGTTGCTCTAAAGCTCGAATGAAGGTCCAGTATTTTTGGGGGGCCTTTTATACTTATGGTATCCGATCAGAAAGGTAAGTGTGATAAAATTCACAGTTTTGATTGGTTAACCGGAAACATTCATATTCTAATAAGCCTAAAAACAAAAATCACATAGCGACGCTAATTAGTGTCAATTGTAGTTTGACTTGTGACTTTTTCACATATATTCTAAACAATAGCGAAACTTTTGATTTTTTTTTTCGAATAGGAAAAGAAAGGTTAATTGCACACACGCGCGTGATAAATGAATGCTGAATACTGTTTAGATTTTCACTGAGGACTTTTAACTCGTAGTTTTAGTAACATTCAAGCTGTATTGATTGTGATAAATTAGTTACGCTTCCTCCCCCCGTTGGTATTCATACAAAAAAAAAATCTTAGCGGGAGGGGTAGCGTAGCAGAGAACTGTCGTCGTAAATAATGAGGTGCTCTTGCATGGAAAATAACTCTAGGTAAGGATATGAAATAAATGACAACAGACACAAGTCCTAAGACGTTGGCGAACTCTGTTTGCTTTTGAAGAAGGAAAAGATATAATGTTAATTTACATTGTAATGCATTATCCGCGAATTGGAAGCCATCAAACTTTTGGAAGCCATCGGACTTTGGTATTCAACAATCAATTTTCACCGTGAAAATTACCGCGATGTAGCGCCCACGAGCCGGCTTGTGAAACCAGCAGAAACATGCAAATTGATCTTAAGTCAGTCAAGCGAAACTGGCAGTGACTTAAAATTTCTTGACCCAAGGATCACCCAAGGATCAGGATTGCATTCCAAACATCAATAAGCAGCTTTTTTTTTTCGTTAGTATTGGATATATGACGTTGGCGAATTGACCGGTAGGACGTTGGCGAATCGACCTAAGACGTTGGCGAAACGACTCTTTGGCGAAACGACCGGATACCGGCTAAACATCTGTCTATATTTACTCTTCACTCATTCGACTTTGTTGTTTTTCTAGACTGCTTCAGCAAGCGAAAGCGTATTATCTCCTACGCTTGATAGTAATACAGAAGATAAAGTTTGTGGTGTCCTAGATGATCCAGTTGAAGCTGACGTTTTCGCTGATTACTCTAGTGGGAAACCTTCAGAGGACAAAGCATGTCAGATCCCAGAAACTGTTCAGAACCGCCAGAGCTACGAATGTGTCGGTCTCCGAAGGAAGATCGATTTAAGGAACGAAATTATGTGTAAAATAGACATGGTACTGTCGGACTACACAGCCCTTGGTGTGCAGGGTACTCAAGCCATAATGAGGGACATCCCTACTACCAAGAAATTCAAAGGTCAGTTTGTTGATTTGTTCAGTAGCCACCAGAAGAGTAGCAGCGATGGCAAACTGTTGAATTCATTAGCAAGAGATTACATTGCAGCCAAAGATAAAGAGAAGAGCCGATTGATACGGGCACAGGGTGCAAAAATATCCAGCAAACTCCTTATTGGAGACAGCATGAAAGGGAGTAAACTAAATGTGAGTGGAGTGGAACAAGTGAAAAATCGGACTGAGACTGCACGAGCTATCGGACGAGTCAGTAAGTTTGGCGATGAACGTAGAAGGTTGTTGTCAATTGTGGCCCAAGATTTCACAATATCTGAACTTCAGAGTTATTTCCCTTGCTCAAAGTCAACCATTACTGCAGCAAGAGTGCATGCAATATTGTTTGGGAAAGGTGGTGTTCCCCGTGATGGTATTTCATTTACCAAGCAAGCAGTAAGTCCCGAGGTCATTGACGAATTTCAAAGTTTTGTCAACCAAGATGATATTTCAAGGCCTTCCTCTTGCAGAAGTGTGCTTGTTGATGGAAAGGAAACTTGTGTGAGATATTGGCAGTGTGACATCAAAAATGTTATCCAGCAGTATCAGCTTAAGTTCCCTGATGGTCTGAAGAGGACATACATTTATTCACACCTTCCAAAGAATTTTAGAATGAACTCGATGCTTGCAGGCCTTTGCAACCTGTGTGGTGACTTTGGTCATTCCAACTTTGAATCCTTGCAGCTGCTCCTAGATGACCTCAAAAAGGCTGGTATGAAACTGTCTCTACCTCAAGACAGTACCAAAAATATCTGAAGGTGGAATTTCCCAAGGAGGTAAGCAGTAAATTGACAAATAGGAAATGCAGTATGGTTATCATTTGAAAAATGCTGAATCTGAAATTAGGGATGGACACGATGAATTCCCAAGAATGTTACGTATACCATTCCTAAAACCATTAAGTCCTCTGGACCTATATACAGTAGTATCTACTATAACCAGAGGACCAGGAGAATTACAAACTTACAGGGGCTGCTACACTTACAGTAACAGGACATGTCATTTGAAAGTATAGTTCTTTTTAGTCATATTTTGACCTTCTTTGTCTACAAGTATTGAAGCTGTGTATGGACTGAAACCTCACTGACTACAATGTAATTCTATCATATTGCCTGCAGTAATGTCAATGTTCATGGATGTTATTAGGGTGGCCAAACACAGTTTTCAAGTGCCTATGCCTAATTCACCATTAATTTTAAATTATTTATGCTTTGGCGCCCGTTTTTTGCAAGAGTCAAGGTTAACCTTAGAGGGGTTTATTCTCGCATTTTGGCTAAGGTGTGTGCTGTTGCCATGGCAACGGGGCTGGTTAAAAACAAGGCTTAAAAAATGGTTTTTGTTTATTTAAAAAAAATCCAGTCGTTAGATTTTTTTTCATCATTTGCCCACTACGAATTGACTTTAAATCCCTTCTGTCAACACTGTTCTAATAAAATTTTGACATAGACGATTTTCGTAATTCGCCGTAAATCGTTTTCACTGCATGTTCTGAATTATTAAATTTCCCTATTTCAAAATTCAGATTTTTTGTGATACATCATTAACGTAGTTTCTGAATTATTTTTTTGCCAAATTTCTTGAAATTCTAACGACTGGATCGTTAGAAATCAGCAAGTTTCTGCAAAAGCAATCGGTCTCAATTTTTCGAGCAACTGCGCATGCGCTGCATATAACTGGGTTCTTTCGGTAACAAAGAAAAAGCTGAGAATTGCTGGGTTCTTTGCATCGTTACCTTTTCTAATGTATCTTTGTAATATAAGACTAAAGCCATCAAGACACTGCGTTCAAATATAGAGAAAAATAGCACAGATACTGCGGGTGTTGAGTAAATAAAATGATCGCTTTATTGACGGCATGTTTGTTTCTTGCAATCCTTGTGCACGCGCTGAATTGCATCAGCAAAAGCGCGCGGGAAAACTGTACTGTGTTTGGCCACCTTAATGCCATTACTATATGTTCTTTTTTTTGGTCTAGCTGGAGCGGCATTCTGCATGTGCTGAGTTGTGTCTGGATTATGCCCTTGGTCACTGTTCGGGAGAACATAACCAGAATTCATCCAATGTTGACGCATTTCACAAGATTAGAAAAGAAGTAAAGGAAGCTGTGGAAGGAGTTGTTGATCTCCCTAAAAAGGCTTCTTTCTCCAAGTCCTGGGATCAGATTGTTTCTAACCATAAGGAGTACCTTGCGCACATTGTTCGCACAAAACACCAGGGGTGCTACTACCGCTATGTCCTCGCAAACCTTTGTTCTGGTGAGATTGTATTAATCATGGATTACAAGATGAAAGTTGAGCTGGGGCTTAGGACTCGTGAAAACCAACGAGAGTGGTACGGAAAGAGAGGGATATCTCTTCATGGTTTCCTTATAATTGCACAGATAAATTCCTTAATAGTCCCTTTTCTTGCATTTTTTGACTTCGTTGTGAAGTGCACCCTAAGTTTATTTACATATACATTGTGCCTTAGAGCACAAGCATCCCATTTTGGCTTTGGAAACTTCTGCATCTCATTAATATGTTTGTTTGATTTGTTTTGATTTGAGTTTTTTAAAATAATTGTAAACTTCAGGTGTCTGAGGGAGATAGAAAGGCAGAAGTGATTGACTTGTGGTCCGAAGATACAAAGCAAGATGCCTGGTTCACCCAGAGTGCCCTTGACATTGGTTTTAGATGGCTGGAAACTGTTTACCCAGGATTCACAGTCTACTTGTTTTCTGGTATGCTTACTTTAGATATATGTACACGGACCTGAATTCATTAATATGCAGCACAAGATGAGGGTGTCATACTTTATCCTTTATTATTGTTGCAAATCTATCAAAGGTAAATGGTAGAAATAAAATCCAGTTGTCCCGTGGGCCAGTCAGTCTTCGGTTGCCCCCTCTAAAATACATTTATTACTTGCCTGCTCAATAGGCGTGCAATGTTCATGATTTATCAACTATATCATTTGTAAGGTACTGTTTATACTCAGTGATAGACTAAGGCAAACTGAGCTTACTGGTACTAAACTAGGTGAAAGATTCTGGACAGTGACACAAACGTATGTATTCTAAAGCAATCCGTGTTTTCAACTCATTGTTTTGCTCATGTTGCAGACTTGAGTTTTGGAAATGTTTTTGAGTGGAATTATCACTAATAAGACTACTGAGGCTAATTTCACTTTCCCATGAGACCACTAAACTTCTATTTTCACTTGCCATAGGGCAAAATTTACTTGCTCCGGGCA
Organism: Orbicella faveolata; assembly: GCF_042242905.1. Lineage (NCBI taxonomy): Eukaryota > Metazoa > Cnidaria > Anthozoa > Scleractinia > Merulinidae > Orbicella > Orbicella faveolata. Next base: position 20,987,719 of record NW_028301563.1, read on the forward strand.
GTCAGACCTGGGTATTTTCCTGTCCTAATATATATAAATGATTATTATGTTTACTTCCTCTGTTTTAGATAATGGGCCACACTACCATAACAGTGGGGTTCTCCTGTACTTATCTGAAGTGAACAGAGTGTTCAAAATCACCTTGAAAGAATACAACTTTTTTGAAGCTGGCGAGGGAAAGTCTCAACTTGATTCCCACTTCGCTCATATCAGCCATAAGATTGTGCGGTGGGTACGATTGGGAAACGATTTAGAAAGTGGAGAACAAGTTGCAGAGCTGATCAAGGTATATGTTCCCTGGACATTGGTATTTTTCTGTTGAATAGTCACAGAAAAATTTCACTGACAGACTTAATACTCACTGTGCAAATACAAAACAACAGCAAAACAAAAAGACAAAAACACAGTTCAGTAGTTTACATTCAAAAGATAGTTTGAATGTCAGAACTGCATTATTAACATAACTCTCAAGTTTTACATTGGTCTACTATTTCATAGTAAGTCTGCATTGCCCATCGAAAGGCTACTTAGCAAGCATGTATGTAAATGTAAATGGTTGGAAGGAGGAATGATTGTTAAATCTCTCCAGGATCATTGTAAGATGTAAATATGATTCTTGGCTACACATGTTAGTTGGAGTTGAATTAGGGGCATATATTTTTATTTGGGTGGTTTACTGAATAATACATACATCTTATTAGATGTTTTGGTGTGTAGTATCGCTGTATATTTTTACGAGTTGTATCCTGCGGGCTCGTCAAAATGCAAACAATGAGAAAAACTATACAGCGATACTACAAACCAGAACATGTAATACATGTAAGTGATTTAATATCCAACTGCTATAGTCAAAAAATCTATCAGTGAATGAGGGAGAGTCCACTAGTCCACCGTATCGCTGGATATTTGTACTCATTTCGCATGTTATTTGGACGGTATTCGCTACAGTTGGATTACAGCACGATGACATATAACAGGGTTGCCGTAGTCAGCAGAAACAAATAAGGTCAGGGAAAAGTCAGGGCTTTTTTATTTTCCTTGAGAAAAACATTGGGTTATCCACCTAATTCAAACTCAGTGAATACTGTATATTTCAAAGGTCAGTGAAAAAGTCAGGGAACTATTGAATTTTTGATGATTGGCAACTGTGTAAAGTAGTGTTCCTGATTTTTACATGTTTTTATTTTCTTCCAGACAATAAAGAATGCAACTTGCAAGAAGCTGATCTTTGACAGATCAAAAGCAACAAAAGTGGGAACTCTAAAGGATATTTCGTTATTTGGAAACCTCACCTTTCCAACTGAAGGCCAATTTACAAATGGTCTGCAGCTGAGGTCATTAGCCGGGGTTGGAAATGTTGTCAATAAGACACAGGCACAAATTGAAACACTGTCTGGACGCCAGATTCCAGTGGCTGGAGCAACTGGTGCATTAACATCTGAAGAAGAGCCAGCACCAGAACCGTCTCAGTGCCCTACACAATTTCCTGCTTCAAGAAGTTTATTCAACATGCCCCTGAGCGGTCAGTTGTGGCATCGCTGCATGTTACTGTGGTTGACTAGTACCTACCAGAGAGGCTGGAAAGTGGATATGCCCTGAAACATGGTCCAGGAAAGAGAACAGTGTTCAGCCAAGCTCAGAAGGATATCATGATTGCATTTTACAACAGACAGGCAGTGAATCGCATTAGAGCTGAACCACGGGATGTGATGAGAGCAATGGAAGATGCAGGCTTGGAAGTACTTACAGCAACTCAAATCAAGAGTTGGTGGTCAACGTACCATCGGAAGAATAGGAATTTACCTGTGAGTGAGCCGCCAACTCCTAGTGTATCCTCTTCCATTGCACCATCAGGTAGCATGCCTTCTGGTACGCCATCTGCTCCAGTACCATCCTTTACTGCCCCACCGGCTACTGTGCCTTCCAATGCACCAACAGCTTCTGTGCCTACAATTGCATCGAGAGCTACAACAGCTTCTGTGTCTACAACTACACCACAAACTACTGTGCCGTCCAGTGTTCCAGCAACTTCTTTGTTTACAACTACAACACCAGCTACTATCCCATCGAGTGTGCCATCAGCTGCTGTGCCACTCAGAGTACCCACAGCTAACATGACATCCACTGCAACACCTGGTACTGTGCCATCCAGTGTATTGTTCAGTTCCACTACTGCTGCCCTGGCACCTGTCTCACCGCAAGCCATTGTCACTGGTCGTGTATCGCAAATATCGGGTGCTGTAATAGAATGGCTTTTTCCTGCTGATTTTAGTCAGTCGACAATTGGTGGAAGAAATGGAAGCAATGCTTGTGCTTTCATTTCTCTGTACTTTGGACAAGTAGCATCAAAGGGTATTCTTCCCCCACGACAAGGACTTGCACTGGATGTTCTTTGGAAGGATGCCCTCAGGGAGGCAATGACTCGAGGAAATGACTTGCACGACGAAATGTTTGATCATGAAGGAATAAATCTTAATGCGGATGAAGCTGTTGAAATGGCTGGTGATGACTGTGGTGTACTCTGTCTCGGACAGCAAAAAGATCTATTTGGCGGGACTGTTGTTGCAAAACATTTACTTGCTGAGTTGCTTGATGATTTAGCTGGTAGGAGGCAAAGAATTTGTCTGCTGTTCTTTTCTTGTGGAAGAACAATGTTTTTACTTGTTGACAGCTGTGGACATATGTATTTTGTGGACTCCCATTCCCATAGAGACTGTGGAGCAATAATAGCAAGTTCTCCACCTGGCAATGGAGTATAATTTACTGAATGGATTGATAAAATGATGAATTTAAATTGGCAGACCTCACTCACATTGGGGTCTGTAACTGAAGTTATATATGCATAAGGGCTGATTTAGATTGCACAACCTTGTCATGTGCGATTTTTCTAGTTTTCTAATCGTCTCATGCAAGTTTCTCACAGGCGGTCATGTGTCATTTAAATCGGTCCTAATGGTATGTTTAGACCATTCTCTATTGACTGTAGTTGTTCTTGACAATCAAAAGATCCATGTAATAGTTTGGTCATATTCACTATAAGATCAGATATGTCTAGGTGGCTTTCTGATATGTTCTTTACCAGTTGATCTTATAGCATTCTGATTTTCCTCTCGGGTTAAAAAGTAGAAGAATAGATCTTGTTAGATCGTTTCCTCGTGCTAGTATAACCGGTCAGAACAACAACTAGCCTAAGGAATAGGTCAAATGATATGCTGACAGTTGACAGAGTTTTTTTAGTAGTCTGATACCGTAATTGTGGCATCCATGCCTATTTATTTGTCTCTCTCAAAAAAGAGGGTTTTCTTATCTAGAAAATATCAAAACCAAACCTGTAGACCTTTTTTGTCCTTTCTCTTCCCCCCCCCCCCCCCCCCCAACCTGCCCCTCTCCATCATTTCAGCTTTTGAGACCACCTTCCCCTTTAAATTAACCCTAACCCTCAGGATGGGTATGGATATTTTCTGGAACCGCACAATGACTGAAAACAGAATATTGTACTTGTATGTTGCAAGCACTTAGGCATAATTTTTATCATTTACTTTTCTTCAAAGAGGCCATTCATGCGGTTATCTTCCAACCCGAGATGGAATAGAGCTTGGTAGTTTGTCCATTCCAAAAGATGTGGAGCCCTGTGTTTGTTTTGTTTCTCCTTAACTTTGCTTACCTGCACTAAGAACTGAATGTCTTCTTTTTTGGGAAACTGGGCATTGGCATAACATCGAGTAATAATTGAAATATTTTCTGCAAGTAACATTTTATACAAGGGGTAATACCTTGTTCGGTATGATAAAATTAGCAGTGTGTGTTATTGTTGATAGTCAAAAGCACATAAGAAAACGGTTGTAGAAAATTATCAGATCTCACAAAAAAGAATATTTATCATCTTACTCTGAAAAACATGTAAAAATACAAACTGAAAAATAAGAAAAGAGGCTAGAGAGGCTGACAAACAATTTATTTTGGAGGCTGTAACGGTTGCATAGATTGCTCGCCGTCTTATACCGAAATAAAAACTACAACAGTTGCCTGATTTGCCTGCTGTCTTTGCTGCAAAAAGGTGATTACAACTATAGTTCATAATCATGAATGAGGCATGCTAACACAAAACGTATTTGATTATAGGAGAATAGCTGACCAAGGTTGTCCCATACGGTGCGAAGTTTCTTGTCCTCGTTTGCCATTATTTCACTTTTGATGACATCAAATGACCCCTTGCTTACTTTGAGGCATTTAGCCACAGACTCGTGATCTAAATCGGCTCCAGCGGCAAGACAATCGATGCCGTACACTTCGGCGGTTGCCTCCGCAACATTTAGCTCGGACGAGAGCGTGGCGAAGTTTTTTTCCCAGCTTGAGGCCCTGTATGACCAGCATCTTCTTCGGCGACGGATTTTTTTTCCATAAAGCCTACATAGTTCCATTTTCTACACAAAGAAAAGAAAAGTTCGAATTTAGTTAACTAAGAAAGTTATTTCTGAAAGCTTAGCAATGAATTCATCTAGTACTCACGCTAGAATCTAACTTCTTTCGCTTTGGTTCCGAGGGTCCATCTCCACGTGGCTGTGAATCTCCCTTTCTGGAATCAAACCAGCAAGTCAGAACAAATAACGGGGCACTGATTCGAAATTTCTAATTTGTCAGAATGCTAACAAAGCTTGACTTGCCTCTTTTCCATTTTTGGCGGGATGAAAACCGGCTCCTGAATGATTTCGCTATTGAAACAGCAGTAAGCTCTCTGCAGATCGAAAAATAAACACGATCGCAATCGGCCAGTCAGAAGGTGCCACATTTTTACGATTTCGCAATTTCTGATCAGTTTCACCACAAGAGTTCGAAGCATCGGAAGCCCTATTATTTTTTTCGTTGACATTTGTTCTATCATGGTGGTTCAGAATAACTTGCAAGTGATGTTCCAAGCTTATCGTCACGTCGATTGCTGAGGAGTATAAACATTTCACATAACGAACAGTACAACGTTATCGCTCATCTCTGTTACCTGAATAGTCCGAAAGGTGCGTAAAGTGAAACAGTCGAGTAAAGAAAGAAATACTAATTTACCAAAGGCCATCCCACGGCCCGAGAATGGACTCCTTCTAGGTTCGCGATATGGCGGACAACGATTATTATTACCATTATAATATTTTGGAGGCGGTGGACATTATATCAAACTTTGCTGTGTTAGAAGACTGGTTTTGAAATACATTCACGGAACGTTCACGAATTTCAGCCAGGTATTTACTTCGCGCGTCTTTGTCGGGCTCCCAAACACGCGTGAAAAAGTTACTGCTTTGGATCACAAACTGACAGTTCTTTAGTGAAATTCGAGCGAAATGGCCTTAACAAGGTCGCTGATTGATGATGGTTCACGGAGCCGATCCCGATGTTATTCTATATCAGTTTAATTTTCTCGGTATTGGCGCATAGGAATTGTCCAGACTTAAGATATGTTACAATTTTTAATGTATCTAACGCGTAGCCGAAATGAAATCTTATTTTAATGATTTAGAAGGGATCTTAAATCAAATTCTCATTTCGAAATTCGCGCTTTTTGCGCCTGGGCGAATCAGATCATTCAGATTTAATGTGATTATGGGGATATAGCGCCTGAAACGTAACTGACGCTATTGCACTAGTCTATTGTTCTTTTGCCTAGTTCTTACGCGGATCATTACTTAAACAGACAAAAAGAAAGATGGTACTACGAAGCTTAACAGACATCTGTCAATGCGGCACTTGCACTGCCTTGCAGTAGTTTGATTTCTCGAAATGGAAAATCACAAATCCGGTAAATGAATCCGCACAGTTTTCGACACAAAAAATCGAGCAAATGTTCAGTCAATTGGTTATTCAGACGAGTTTTTTGAGCAGTGAGAGGCAATTGGTTAAGGTCTTTAAGTTCTCAATAATGTATCGTTAAATATAAGATTAATCGTAATTTTATGAAGCACTTGCGTAGAATACTAGACCGATCAACAGCTTACTAGTGGTTAACGCTTACTTATCATATTGAATCCAATTAAACTGACAAATGTTTGCTCCCTTTTAAATTGCAACAATTAGCGGAAGGAAATATTAACACGTCTTGAAATAGGGTGGGAGTGATTTATTGCACAATATTAACAAAAGAAACAATGGGAACTCGAAAAAACTCATTAACTTGACCATTTGTTGTCTCAACAATTTTTCTTGTTTACCTCGGCTAGGTAGTTTTGTAAAATCGCACTATGATCTGAGCACAATAAATTAACGGGCTGTATCTCAACGACCAGAGAAAAAGCTAAAATCAACCCTCCCGATTCATTAGGGCCGGTGTGCACGCTTAACAAAGACTCAGCTAGACTAGAAATTTTGCGTGCTTTCCAGTCAACCAAGAATTTCGAAAATTTCGAAACGGGTAACGGAATTTTCTTAGGAAAGTTTACTAAAAATCCGGAAATTGTTGAATTTCTGAAAGGAGAACCATTCAAACGAAATTTTCCGGGAATCCCGGGAGGAAAGACATGTACAAATGGAATGGAAGTTCCCGGTTTACCTGTTCTATTCGTCAAGGGAAATTTTCGGAAATTAAAACCGGAAGTTTTCGTCTAATGAAAGCGCCCTTTGTCATTCACATTTTTTGTAGTTTGGTTTTAAACATATCGGCCAGTTAACCTCAAGCAAAATACCATTGTAAGTGGTTGGTAACGCCAACTTAGTTGCAAATTCTTCCCTATAGGTGTGAGATGTTTGTTGTGAAAAAACATAGTCCCTGAGTTGACGCAGTTTAAGCCTAGTTTGGATAATGTCCTTCCACGCATTGCTCCTCTCTTAAACGCTTCTTCCCTCCCTCCTTCCCAATCTGAAGGTTTCTTTTAGAATCATTTTCTCAATTCCAATAAACGCCCCTTTATTGTATTGTTTATCCAACAAAGATTGCCATATCAGTATAACAAACAAAACAATTGCAAGTCGCTCTTGAATAGATAAGTTTATTGCCAGTTCTAATTTGAAACTGTTCCAATATAGAGCGTTTTGACTCACGTGACCGGCAGCCATGCAAACAAAAGGAACGATTTCGATTCTGGACACCAACATAGACCCTTTTCATAAATGGCTGCCAATTTAAAATTCTTTTGTATGTATTTAAGTTAGCCTCATTAAACTCGTTTGGGAGTAAAAATTCTTTTGAATTATCAACTCAAGAACGAGGTTAGTCAGGCTAATTTTAATACCTACAAAATAATTTATAACTGGCAGCCATTTATGAAAAGGGTCTATAGCCACCGTTTCATTGTCTTGGGCACCAATATGGCTGCCGTGACGTCATGTGAGAAAAAGCTCGTCATGTGAGAAATAGCTCTGTGGAGATGTATTTTGATTCTTGGAAGCACACTAATAAAGCACACACCGCTATTGATCATTCGAAGCTCATCCTCTCGCTAAAAATATTCAATGATTTAGCATAAAATATTTGTCGCTAGGAGCTGAGTAAACTCAAGTTTTATTGTTATAATTTCAATTTTAGACAAGACATTTTAAATGAAATTATTTTCTGTGGTTAGTTTATATTTACGAGCAAGTACCAGGTTTTGTAAATCATCTTTTATTGTAATTGGAGTCACTTTTGAGCATTTTGTTTGTTTTCAATGCACCCTGATTGCAATGTTCGTCCCTTTTTCCTTTATTATTCTAATTTTAGCTATAACGTGATTATATTGTCACTCACGTTTTTCTTAGTGGACGGTGCTTTACATTATTTGAACCCTGAATTTTTTAATGATATTCAACTTGTCTTACATCTTAACCACTGCCTCTTAGCCTTTTGTTTAGAATTAATCATATTTATGTAATGCTTCATTTTCTTACTGTGACAACACAGTGTTTCACTTCGTTATGCACGGTTTTACACGCTTTTACTTAATTCTCTCAACATACTCTATTATACCTGACAAGTTTAAATTAATTTTGTATTATTTTTTTGGTCAATGAATCCTTATTTAGCATTATTTAACTGCACTTATCATTAGTTAACTATACCGTCATTGAGCATCTACAGTGTTCTTTCAACATTGGTACCTTAGGATCTCAAGGAGTGGTCGTTAATGGAGTGTGTGCATTGTCACGCAATAAAAAATAAAATCAAATACCATTCAGCGGATAAAGTCAAGAAATTGAGATATTATAGACGGTAAATAAAGAAGACAGTTCTCCAAGTTTAAGGTGTGTGCGTTTTCCCAAAGTTGAGATATTCGTCGAAATGTTCCGCGCAAAATCATAGAGCCTAGTATGGAGCAGCCATGTTGGACGACCTCCTTAGTCCTCCAATATGGCGGCCGGAAAATAGTGTAAACATCTGGAACTTACTTTGGCTATCTATACAACTTATTATCTGAACCGAACCAAAAAACATTTACACAAGCACTTTTGCTAATACTCTAACTCCTAAAATGGCTAAAACCCTCGTGATAAGTGTACATTTTTCGACAAACCCGATCTTAGCTTCATGTCACGTACCGCCATAACTCCGAAATTCAAAATGCGCTGGTTTCCAAACGAAGGACGCTATTGAGCTGGAAAGTTGTAAATAGATATAATTTGTATCTCTGCCTAATGAGGATGAAACCTTTAGGGACTCTTTAGTTTTGGATTTGCGAATTTGATGACTTCACGTGAACACACTCCATATGACGGGCACCTGTATATGTATACACCTGTCAAATCTGGGTGTGATTTAAGAACTTGCCGAGGCTCTACTCATGTAAAATTTCTCTTAATTTTGCGGGTTATGTTGATAATGGGGCCCACGGTCAAAGGAACACTGTAACGATAAAATTTTGACCTGAAGTCCTTCGCTCGTAGACCAAATGTGCCTCAAACCTGTCAAATGTTTCTTTGTTTTTTTATTAAACACCAGTGCACTGATGAAGAAAGCAAATTGTGAATGTTTTAAACGATTTTTCTAAGAAACAACGACAAAATTTGTTTCTAGTTTCACATCACAACCTTGCTAATACGCAACCCATAATATCACTCTTTTAATAGCTTCCTTACACTTACAGTATATGTTATTTAACGAAAGTAGGCCATTATTTCAAGTTTCAATCACTTAAAATATAACTTTTGACAGGAGCCATAATCGGGGACGGAGACCGTAAGTCTTGGGATCCGCGCGCACCTATGATATGAGACAATTTTTCTATTTTTAGAACAAATTGCGCCATCCTGACGTCATATATCCGCGCGGATCCGCGCACATGTCGGGGGCTCTCGCGTGGATGTTGTCACGTTGCATGATCAAATGGCGAGAGTTGAGAGATTATCTTGCGTATTTTTGACAGCGATGGCAGGGAATAAGGCAGGGAATACGAACCAGGGCGCTTATATGTAGCTTTATGCTCTGAGCTAATGGAAAAGGTGGGTTTTTCAGGGTCGAAAACAAGACTTCAATCTCGCGCTGGGAATGAATAATAAGATCTGCTCGCGCTAGTTGTAAGCTTACGCGTATGTTTTTGCGTTTGTTGTGACTTAAGAATATAGCAAGAAAACTCTCTACTCTGGTATCGAGATAATTTTTGAGTTTCTCAGACAATGGTTAATCATAACCAAAACCTGTTTTGATAGTTTCTTATTGTTTCTGCTTGTTTGGTGAGTTTGCAAAAGTTTTTGAAAGGAAAGTCTGACGCGTACAATTAGCTCATTTGCATAGTGCAGCTCGTGCACTTTCAAGTCCGAGTCGGTGTTTTCAATTGTCAACAAATCTTGACAAAGATTTCTTTCGTTATCTTTTGTGCTGAGATGCTGCAACAAATTTTACGAACGCAAAAAAGGCTACTAACATCATGTTTGTTTCTTCAACATAAGCATAGTGAAGTTTTACACTGCGAAAATGAAAATAGACAAGGAGTTTTGATAACTCAATCAACAAAATCGAAATCGTTATTCGAAGTTGATTAAAGAAAGCGTCATCGTGACTTTGCTGATTATTTCTGCTTTATTCACATATTTTCAGCTTAGCTTTTAATATGTTCTCAAACATTTATCAATCTTAAACATATTTAAAAACTATAGAGTTATTGTTTGAGTTCGATGTACGCTTTCACATGAAAGTGCGGCGGAACACACGGTACAATTTGTCATGTTTACTGACTGTACAAAACGCGCATCGGCGGGTGCTCTCATTCATCGACAACAGAGAATTAGTGGACCTTTACACGAATAAAACTGAGCAGTATCTACGGACGTAAAATTGTTGGGCCTTGACGGAACATCAAACGTTGCTTACAATTCAGACGGAACTCAAACTAGCAATTATTTTGTTTTACTTTTCGGTCGCGATAGACTGGCAAATTCCTCGCAAGCGTGTAAGAAGAGGAGCTAGGAAAGTATGAGGTCCTGAAGCTCTGCTATATCTAAATATATCCAGCTAGTTTTTTGCTGTGTAATGGAAAAGCTGTTAATCTTAAACATATGTGAAATTTAAAGTGGAGTAATGTACAGCTCATGTAAAAGAACCATCCGTCGGAACACAACTTGGTCACCGAAATATATAAGCTTAAAGCGGAACATCCCTAAATTCGACACTGTCTTACTTCACTCAAACTGGAGCAGCTTACGACGAAAATACTTAAGCAAAATTCCAATAGACGTAAACGCGTTGAGTTGTGGGCCAAAAACATAAAAAATTTCGGGAATTTCGGACGCCATTTCCCCCGCGCGACATTCGCAAAAATCCTCGCAGCATGTACGCGCGTGTGCCGCAGGCGATGGCGCAATTTGTCCTAAAAATAGAATTATTGTCCCATATCATGGGGACAGCCCCAATACTAGACATGGCGCGCGCTTACGGTCTCCGTCCCTGATTATGGCTCCTGCTTTTGAGCGTTTACTTTTCGAAGTCATGCTCATGATAGTGCATTTTAAATTGAAGCAAGAGACCTGGTTAACCGTAGGTCTGATAATTAATACGTCTCAAACCAAGACAAAAGGGGCCAAAAAACACTTGGACACGAAAGTCTGACGACCAAAATATTGAAGCTATGATCGTTGAAACAGTTATTTTATTTACTCTGATGTTCACGACCAGCAAGATGGACTGTACAGCAGCAAGTGTTTTAGCTTCAGTTCGTCAAACGAAATGAGGCGTTTCAATGTTTTGGAATCTGAAACACGTGAAAATTTAGGGTCTCTTCGTCGACCATATGCGATTATGTGGTATTATTACTGAATTATCACACAAAAACTGTATTCAATCATTGCATCTATATGTAAAATATCGTTTTAAACTAGTTCCATCTTCCCCGAAACGTACAAAACTAACAACTATGCGAAATGTAAGAATGGGTGACAAACAATCGCAAAAAGTTATTTTATTTCAGGTGTATACTTAGTTAAGAAACGTTTTTAGTTGCATCGCTCAAGTTGAATCGTTTTTGCTTTGGTTTCTTAACCACTGACCTGTGGAAAAAAAGAGTACATAACAATGTTATTATTCTAGAAAGTTGTATCTTGGCTGTAAGATCCACAGACAGATTCCAGTTGACAGATCACTTCAGGCCTTCTGATATATTGTTCCGTAATTGTCACTCCATGACATGTTTTTTTCAAACCGGAAAAGGGCAGCAATATTGATTACAAAAGAAACAACGCTTACTTTCATCAATATGATACCTTTTGATTGACAAATTATGGCATTATGCACCATGAATCTTTCACTTAAAGTTCTAAAGTTTAAAGTGCTCCAGAAAAGAAAAAAAAACTGAAAATTAAGTATGTAGAGTTTAATGTCAACGGGCAAACTACAAGCGGCCAACCTTGTAACTAGCCAAACAGCTCGGCAAAATTTTAGGTGATTTTGTCTCCATCTAAATATTCGGAATATCCTAAAAACTAGCTTTACCTTTTAAGATGAAATTGAATTCACAGTTAATAGTTGAAGTCTCGGTGATTTCTCGTTTATATGTAAATTTTGCACATCTCAGATATATCGCTAATCAGTAAAAATAGTTGACCAGTTCTCAAATATTTGTTTAAACTCATTCAAACGTTCTCATAAAAGTAATGGAAAGAATATTTGCACTCACTTTTTTCCTAGTGTAGGTAAGCAAACCCCTTGCATGCACGTGTTAGGAGGATTACAATTTTGACATGATGGGTTCACAGCTGTATACGAAATAAAAGCGAAATAATACTTGTTTAAAAATATAACAACATTGTTCAGAACAGCTTATCATCATCGTCGCCTTCGTGGTCGTCGTCGTCATCATCATAATTATCAATACTGACACTGTTCTTCTCAAAAGATTTGCGTGGAGGTAGTTGTAATGTTGCATTTGAAGGTGCCAGACAGCAATGTTAGTTTCGACACCTACACCCATCTACAGATAAAAATGTAAGAGCTCTCCCTCCCCTCGGCATGAATGGTGCACATAGCCGGGTTTTGTCTTGGTTTCCATGGAAGAAGGAGTATTGCAACACTGGAAAGGGATGCCACTCTTGCCATTCCTGTTTCTGTTTTTGGTCCCAACTTACATAGGAAATAGAAAATACCTACATAATATTATAATAGCCTGATCCAAACATTTGAGTAAGTTTGCACGAACTCCATTTTCCTTGTATTTTCAAAACATATATATTACCTGATCTGATCAGATTAAACAAAAACAATAATCTATTGCCCCACCCCTCTCAACTTTTTAACTCTGTAACTCACGTGTGCAATTATATCCATCTCCATTGTAGTGCTCAATGCAAACACAAATCCCATTCTGGCATTGAGCAAATGGACTGCAGCCCTCGCATTCAGATTCTTCATCTACAAAATTTGAACATAAGGGTGAGCAATAGAGATAAATTTTTCCATTTCCCAAATAAGCGTTTCAAAAACGAAGTTGAAAGAGAAATTAAAGAAAGAATCTTATGCGAAATTTGGAAACCTTAAGGCACCAAAGGATCTATTCCTACCGAGCTGTTCGTCCAGTTGAGCAATAAAGAAAAAGTTTAAAGGCGAAGAATGATCATCGCAGTAAATTTTCCAATTTAAACAATTGGAAAAAAGAAGCCTGAAAAAATCAGGGAATGCGGTGTAGATGAAAGTGAAGAAGAAGTTGAAGCCCTGTTTTTTTCAGGCTTCTTCTTTCCAATTGCTTAAATTGGAAAATTTACTGCGCTGATCATTCTTTACTTTTATCTACACAGCGGTTCAAATATGAATTATTTCATATATACTTCACATCATTTCACTCCTCACGGGAAGAAATGAACTCAATTAATTGATCTCGCTCCCAATGTGTGGCTTCATAGCTCAGTTGGTAGAGCATCGCACCGGTATCGCGGAGGTCACGGGTTCGAATCCCGTTGAAACCCTGATTTTTTCAGGCTTCTTCTTTCCAACTGCTCAAATTGGAAAATTTACTGCGATAATCATTCTTCACTTTCATCTACACCGCAGTTCAAATATGAATTATTTCATATATACTTCACATCAAAGAAAAAGTTTAACATCTGACGTCCATTTGCCGTTACGTTTGGATGTATTGAAGCAGACGGCTCACAATACTATTCTACTTCATTCCAGAAAAAAACTTTCTCGATGTACTGAGAAGATGAAACACAGCTCCATCTAGATCCCTAATTCAATGCTCCTTGGCAAGGTATTCAGTCATGGCATTCAAAGAACTGTTTTATCAGGTATTCTGTTGTACGGGTATTTGTCGCTATTTCTTTCTAAAGGCTTCCACAAGAACAATTATAAGAGTGCTATTTATGTGATTACTCTTTTAATTCCACAAACTAAGGTTATAATTTAAACTATCAACACTCCTTGCCTCCTTTTTCACATTGGTAGCCGTTGCCATAATATCCATGTTTACATCGACAATGTCCATTTACACAGATCGCGTGGACGTCACACTTTTCACATTCATCAACTGTAAATATAAAACGAATGTAAAAACCTGACAAAACGAAGAGGATAACTACTCGCCATTGAAGAAAACGAACGCGAAGAAACATAATGGCGCTTACTTTCACAGTTAGGTCCGCTGTATTGTGTGAGACAAGTACAATCGTAACCACCTCCGTTCTCTGTGCATGTTCCTCCATTCATGCATGGGTTGGGATGACATGGAGACTTTACACCACCACCACCACCAGGAACTCCCGGTACCCCTGTACCACCACCTAAGAAAAATATTTAAGCTCTGACAGTTTTCATACCAAGAGCCGTAAACAGCTCGGACTACGATTGAGTTTCTACCTTTTATGCTGAAATTGTTATCCTCCAGATGCTCCTAGGAATTGTGTTTGTTTTATATTTAATTTTTTCACCATTATGTCAACATATAAATCCCCTCAAGTCTCTATTCCTCTCTGTAGGTATAACTTAATAAGAGCAAAAATATCGTCGTATTATAGATAAATTTGTTGCTTACCTTTTGGCTTCTCACAGAATTCTCCTTCGAATCCTTCCGGGCAAATGCACACAGGTTTGTCTTCTACTACTCTACACTGACCTCCATTTTGGCATGGATTGGGCTCGCAGGGGTTTTCGCGACCTACTGATAATTCACAGTTGTCACCTGAAAAGCCTTCACTACAGAGACACTGATAGGACGATCCTCTGTCTATGCACTGGCCACCGTTTTGACAAGGATTGGACTCACAAGGACTGGCACGAGACCCAGGTGCTGTGAATATAGATGACATTTCAAAAACCATGTAATAAAGATAAGCAAGGTTGGTTAAGTGTTATTTCCATAAGAAAATTTAACAGAAAAGTGCGATTTCGAACGGAAAGCCCCAATATGGACACAAACTGTGGTTGGTCTGTTGTTAACATGGTATAACATTAGTACAATATCTTACATGCAATAAATAGCACAGAAAAGAGTTCAAATATTCCCCCAATTGAGCAGTTTATACAATAGGAGATTTGTTTAACTTTTACGCAAACCAAACTTTTCAAGATTTGGCACTTTTTGATGCATTTTCAGGAAAACATTGTCAAACAGACAACACCTTTGAGAGCAAATCAACTGTTTTAATTTAATAAAGCAAATTAGTAGTTTAACGTATCTGAACGTTTCACGCACATTTACATTGTACGGTATGCTGCAATGGGTCTCGTTCGCTTTTTGCAGCCGGGGATTTATTTGACCTTTATTAGTGGAGCCCTATACTCATATAGGAAAAGAAAAGGAAATCCATGAGTTGATTTTCTCATGGTTATCATGGCTAGCGGTATTGCTCGTGGGCGCGTACGCACGACGGCGACGGCGACGGCGAAGGCGACGGAGTCGCGCAACATGGCGGCCATACTCCAAATAATAGGTTGACAGAGATATGCACCGTTGCTTTGCCGTGAACTTCTTTGATATTGGACATCCATGTTATGATCAATTGATATCTGTCAAAACAAGGTATCCGCTGACCAGCCTCATGTGACCATATCGCGGGCTTAAGTTTACAGCTCATCGAGGTCACGCGTTTTTTTGAAGTCGACAGCTGACCAAGTGCTGGTTTTCGATTGGATTGCGGGCTCATGTCGGATTAACTTGTTGAAAACAGGGCAGGAAATTTCGGAAGGCGGTTAACGCTAACCCAGAATAAAAAGTTAACCGAATTATAACTTTTTCTTCTATACAAATGTTTTTTGCTGCTTTGTTTTGTGTATATGGTGATTATTAAAACTCAAAGCAGAAGGCCAAACAATATATAGAAAACCTCACCGCAAAGTTGAAAACTCAAATCAAAATTCTACCTTTTCCTGGGTTATCTTAATCGGGCTCTGAACAACCCGGCCCAGGAGCTACGTTTTTAGGCTGGCCTAAATCTATATATTACAAAATCACTTAACGTTGCAAGATGCGTCTCTTTTGGGGGGCATTTCCAAAGACGAAATTTGTAACCCGGACGATATTTATACCTAATCGTAACGTTTTGGTACGATTCGGCAGATCCAGTGATTTTGGTCGTGCCGTGTTTTTTGGCGAAATGCAGTCGAACCAGATACCAACCAAGTCGTAGAGATACCAAGGGAGTAGAACGGCTTCCTGATTGGCTAATGGTGAGTTTGAGTACGGTAACGTACAAAAGAAAACCAACTGCATAAACTTTTTAAAACAAATGAGCCGTTTAAAGTTCACATCACCAATCAGAAGTTCAACGAATGTTTCCCAAAGTTTTCTCAAGTGCAAGAGCAATTCATGTGGTTTGCATCACGTAACAACAGGTTGGCAATTTGATTTTGATCATTCACGGGGCCTTTCAGACCACTAATAATTCCATTCAGTCATTTATTCCTTACTTAATCATTCTTTTATTCGACGTTTGGTCAGGGAATATTTCAGGGGATTTTCATTGGATAGGGCTAGTAACCGGCAAATACCGTACCCATTTCTCTACAGGAGTTATTTAACTCGGAGCTGAAAACTACTGCGTGATGATCTCTTCATTTCCAAAGTGCATCACGTGACCAGTGGTAGTCAATCAGACAGAAAAGTTATAGCTGTGCTGTTTTTTTTTGTTGTTGTTGTGTTTGGTAATAAAAGCGCAAACCGCACTCATTTTGGTGCGTTGTGCACTTAAGATGAAAAATTAACATATCCACGAAATCGACCCCCTTTTTTCCTAAGAGATATGAGTTCAAGCAAGCTAGAAGAAATTAACTGAAGTAACTGTTTTATTATAATGACTGATTATACAGTTTAAAATATTTGTTTACCTCCTCTGTGTCGTACAATTGTTTGTGACAGGAAATGAGGCGGTAGGCTTTTAGTATGGAACCAACCTTGCTGTCCGTATCGAACGAATACAATATTTATCATATGACTGAGAAAACTATTGCGTTGTGATTTGCTGAGAGTAGGCCAATTTATCTATTTTTTTTCCATTTGTTCTACAGTGCAAATTGGCAAACGCGCAGATGAGTACTATTTTGAGAGCTCGAGCTATTAATTATCTCACTACTCGTGGTATTTGAGAATTTTCAAATATCTCTCGTAGTGTAAATCCTTAATTGCACTGACATTCACAAGGTTACCTATAAGATAACCAGTTGCCCTTTTACGCCAAAAACACGCAGTGCCTGATTTTCTTGTTTAACTATGACGCAAGCCTCTACATAAACAAGATTTTGAGACCAATGTTCACTAACTTAATACTTCATCTATGGTGTTTCCGACATGTTCTCTATTCTAAGTCTTGCGTTGCATGTAATTCATTTTCACCTGGTAACACAAATTGGTCTGTGCATTCTTAGCTCTCTTAGCTATATTCAGATTCTAAGCAACCTACTGACTCAAGAAACGTACATTTATGTGGTAACCTATCACAGGTACGAAAAAAAGCAAAAACAACTGAGGCCATACTAGTGAGCATATTATATTTTGCTGATTAAATTATACATGTATTTGTTAATTACTTTCCTTGTGTTACCTGAATTACAGTCGCACTACATTACATCATTAGCTTACTTAACAATGGCTGACAATGGCTGCACATGCATAAATATTGTTTTCGAGGCATTCACTTTGAGCAACTTTTTCATTTACATATATTTTGAGCAGTTACAATTCTGACGACATCTTTGAACGCGATTTCACGTTTTGTTGTTTAATTGCCTTTTTAGGTCATAAATCCCTTAATACTTCAACGGGAGCTTAGATCTTGGATTTGTCGAGCATAAGTAATTGAACCATCATTTTAATAGGCGGAAAAATCAACACTGATTGGCTCGGGAAGGGGTTTTCAGTACTTTCATTACACTCCAATAAGGTTTGTAAACAAAGGTTTTTAAATGCGTGAAAAAACCTTCTCCCGAGCCAATTAGTGCCGATTTTGCCACCTCTTAAAATTTTTGTCCAGTAGAAGGCCGTAATATCTGTTCAGTTAGTTACTTTGGCTCTTTTGTAAATTTTGGCTTTCATCGACAAATGCAACAATTTAGATTTTCTAACTTCTGTTTGTGACTACACGGTTAAATTCCGTCAAGAACTGATTACTCATTCCTTGGATGTCACTTTAATCCTCTTGAGCGTAACTTCCTCATTTTTTTGTTCCTTTCTTATGTAATTAACTATTCCATCTGTCTTTACGCTTAGTATGGTGGTTTTCGTATGGTGGTCTGCGTCCACGCAGTCCAGTTGTTGGTTACACATTGTAGCATTGTGATTGTACAGTTTGTCTTCGTCCAGTTGATCCAATTACAAAGTTCTAAGATGTTGATGGAGAGCTTCAGAGACTTCCCGGAGGGCCGTATGAACTCCCAGGACTACCTGGGGGACCGCTGGAAGAGGAAGAACTACCCGGAGGGCCATATGGTTTGGGGCTTGACGAAGGGCTACCAGGAGGAGCACTTCCTGGTGGACCAGGAGGTGCCGGCTGGGCAGCGGGTACTGTATTTGAAACAAAACGATTCTTAATTTTAATTGCTTTCCTCTGCAAGCTGCATGCGTCTAAGTATCTTTGTTTACCAACCGTATTGGACTCTAATGGTTGTGCTGAGAGAACTTTTCCCGAGCCAGTCAGTACTGATACTGCTACCTCCTTCGTGACGTAGCAAACAATATTAGCGAACCGTAACTGTGGCTTAAGAAATAACCTTGTCTGTTCCAAGGGCTAACCGAAAGCACATTTGTCAACATCATAACTGTGACCGTGTTTGGATATCTAATCTTAATTAGGACATATATTACAATTTTTTTTCCTCCGCTTTCTCCATAATTGAAAAAAAAAAAAAATCACCAAATATACTCCGCTGCCCGCCCACATTTCTTCTCGGTGTTTGGAAACGTGGTGAAACATACCTTCGAGACCTTCTCCTGTCATTAGAATCAACGATACGGATTTTCACCGCATGGTCTAAAGGAGATGGTAAAAACACTTTACCTTGCAAACAACGCTACCTAAACGAGTTGTTTTATACAACAAGAATTCTAAGTTGGATCCTGGAGAACACAAATTGAGTCGTTTTTAATTTCCACGTGCTTTAATTTTGCCGTTGATCGGTTACGCTGATCCTGAGCTCAATAGCCGTAGCCTAATGGCAATTAATTATTTCTACTATAGTAAATATGTAGTTTAACACAAAGAGAATAAATGATTAATAGCGTTTACTGGAAGTATTTCGCCACTCTGGCCCTTGTGGCTTTACAACACGCACGCACTTGCCACAAATCATCGTGTAAAGAAATATACCACTTACACTTCTCTGTTACACATTTGGAAATGCAAAAATTATAACAGAACACCAATCTACTTACGTCCTCCTCCTTCTTTAGGCGAGCAGGTCTGGCCATCACCGACCCAACCCTCCATACACACACAGTTTCCGTTGTCACACCGAGCGTGCGAGTCACATTTGGCACATTTATCAACTATAAACGTGAAATAAAATACTTGATTATAAAAATGAACAACTGGAAATTTTATATATGTTTCCGTATGTAAAATTGTCACAAATATTGCAAGTACAATCCAGTACAAAGTCCGTCCATAAGTAGTGCCCTTGCATCGTGGAGAATATTCGAATGCATTTACTACTTCATGCAAGAGATCATAGTCTGTGGCCTCATGTAATCATCTCTTTCCACAATAAGCAACAAAATGAACATCACTTTGTTTTGGTTAATTTCTGAAACTGAGATCTTTCTTTACTTACTTTCACAGAAGTTGCCTTCGAACTGGGCAGAACATTCACAGGTTGCCACTCCATTCATTTCTTTGCATGTGCCGGAGTTTTTGCAAGGATTTGGTGAACAAGGATTTGCTTCTGTAAATGGAAATTGTTCCCGAAATTACAACTAAATTTGAGATCTGTTTCAGTAGTTCAACTGATTATCACTTTCCAATATAGTAAGCATTAAGGAGATTTTTGTGTGCATCTCAGTGATCAAAACCTATGCAGCACAAAACTTTGTATCAAGATTGGAAAAACTAAATCTTGTAAAACAAAAAACTGCTTGAGGATCCTAATTTAAAGGGGAAGATCATTTCATCCTTCAAGCACAAAACATATACTCGTATAGGCAGGTAATTTTCTCTATGGAATTAAAACGTAAGTACTGTCGGTATTGAACCTGAGCTTAAGTGTCAGTTTCTGTCTACTGCGGAAATCTAAAAGATTTAACTAGGTGGTATAACTTACTTTCACAATCGTTTCCTTCAAAATTGCTCAGACAGGTGCATCTGTATCCATTTTCTTCTGGAAAGCAGGTTCCTCCATTCTTGCACGGATTAGGAATGCAGTATTGTCGAGCTGAAGTAAAACGATCGATATCAAAGCAACTGCTAAGTTAGGAACACACTGGACACAACTATAATCTGGAATCTTGGAAAGTTCATTAACCGGCATTGCTGGCTTAAAGTGCTCGTGCTAAACTTTGCTTTTTAAAAACTATACATAGTTCGCGGAGAGTTAGAGTAATGAAAGTTAATTATGCAATGTCACGCAAATAGTTTTGATTGAATTGAGTCTATTGTCATCAAAAGTGCCACTTACTTTCACAGTGTGGCCCGGTCCATCCTAGTGCGCATTCGCAGTCATAAGACGAGTCCGTTGGAACACAGGTTCCACTATTTTTGCAGGGGTTAGGATGGCATACATTTTCTGCAAAAGAAACACACAAACACATTGTGATGCCTTCCACAAATCAAATACAGGAGTATACCAAGGAAGGTTGGTAACGGAGTAGTTTTGTTTCCTCAAAGACCACAACACTAATGCTTGGCTTTTC
Organism: Orbicella faveolata; assembly: GCF_042242905.1. Classification (NCBI taxonomy): domain Eukaryota; kingdom Metazoa; phylum Cnidaria; class Anthozoa; order Scleractinia; family Merulinidae; genus Orbicella; species Orbicella faveolata. Next base: position 21,008,430 of record NW_028301563.1, read on the forward strand.
CAGTTTAGTTTACTACGTGTCGATGTCAAAGATAGCTACATCATAACAGAGCAGTTAATAAGACAGAAAAGAAACAAATTTTACAGTCTCAAACTTATTGAAATCTTAAACATTTCTTAAACAAGCGGCAAACCAGAAGCAAATAAAATCAATTATTCCAAGCTTTGACCTTGTTAATAACTCTACTTACAATGCCTACGTTTTCTAACCAGAAAATGTAGGCTACGTTTTCGTGAAAAGGAAACCTTTCGTTGGAAATAGGTTTTTGTTTTCTGTCCTTCCAATATTCAAGTCTGTGAATTCATAATAAATCACGTATATCGTGAATTAACTTTAACATCAACACTTACTTTTGCACGTCTTTCCATCTCCATGGAAACCCTCTTTACAAACGCAATGTCCCAAAATGCATTCAGCATAGGCACTGCAATATCGACAGCTGTCATCTGCAAGTCAAAAACATGAAAATGACTTCTCTTTATGAAAATGTCTGAAGTGTGGAGAGCTAAACTTTTAAAACCATCATATCTACTCTCTTTCGAAATGGAAATGGTTCCAATTTGTTTTCTACCAACCTGGCATGACAAAATGACAGAAGAAAGACATTGTAGTTTATCAGTTTGTTGATTACCTTCACAGTTGTGGCCTGCGTAAGGCGACATGCACTTGCAAATGTAAGACATCCCGTTCTGCTCAGTGTCAATAAATGAAGGATTAGAGTACATGCTTAGTGATTCTATGCCGTTGTTGTGTAGAAAATAGGTGTCCACACAAGTTCCCCCATGTAAACAAGGATGAGATAAACAGGCACTCATTACTGCAAAAGAAAGTGAAGAAAAACGGATGTTGACTCTCGGTTAGTTTTAAAACTAAATTATGATGCGCTCAGTTAAGTTGCATTTTAGGTAGGGTTGACCTTTACACTTCTTTTTCAAGTTAAGTATCTTTTCTTTGGCATCTTCAATAGAATGTGTACTTATGTCAGATTCTCTCACTTACATTCACACCTTTCCCCGTGGTTACCAACTTGACACACACACCGGAAAGAAGAGCCCTCTTCAAGACAGGATCCACCATTGTGACAGGGATTCGGTCTGCAAACATGGTCTGATGAAATATGAAGCACGTCAGCGTTAGGTGCGTATGAGCACTTTACTTAAAGAATCCAAAGTTCCATCGGCGGAACTGTGAGAATAATTTTAATTCTACTGATTCCACAAGCGTCCAAAAGTTTCGTCTGTCCTGCACATGTAATACAGCACTTACCGTTGTATAAGTTAGAAGCTACTATTGTTCTAAGCTGTTAAAGCAAAGAGAATATATATTCTCACGTTGACAGTTCATTCCACTGTAACCGACTCTACAATTGCATCTGTATCCATACGTCTCATCAAGACAGGTTCCGCCGTTCATACAAGGATTAGAAAAACAAATGCTTCTCTCTGTGAGGAAAATGCAGTGACACAAAGTATGAACACTCGCAGTATATCTGGTCGTATTAACTGTTTAGTAAAGTTTCAACAGGACCGCAGTAAAAGACCTAGCGTTTGTTCACATTTGTGGCTATCTAAAGGCGGCTCAAGATCGATCCAACTGGAGGTACGCGGCATCTGGAGGCCTTTTGGATAGACACCCCTTTATAGTGCTTTGCTATTTAAGTGTTTTGCTAAACAATTTTTTTAAGATTAACCACCAGCGCCGCTAAACCCTCCATGGTACCTTATAAAGTAATACTTACAAAACCCGTTTTTTTGTGATTTGATTTCTCCTTAATTCCTGCATTTCCTAAACTCGCAATTAACAAGGTTCTTAACATGGTTGCAGGAAAAACAAATGGCATGAAATGTTGTTCATTGTTCGAAGCACGTTCTTTCAGTTGCAAGATATAACACTAGCTGAAAACTAAGGTTCTACAAGTAGAATGGTAGCAGCCCTTCTTTTCTACAGAACCCTGAATAATAATAATAATAATAATATACCTGATCGGTATAACATTTAAGAGTAAATGCCAGTAAAAATCAAAGAAAATTCAAAAAATGTGGCCACGGTCGAAAAATCGATTTTGCTCATAATTTGCCAGTTTGAAGGCCTAGGTAAGTAACTGAAGGAAATCAAGTTAGTTTTTTGAAATATCCAATATAACGGCAGAAATTCACGAAAAACGGTTATCGCACCGAAAGCTCAGATTTCACTTCGCGATAATCCGAAATTTTACACTTTTCAGCTTCTTGCTACACAGTCGTTTACATCGCTGTGAAAAGTTCTCAACTTTAAATGTATACATTGATTCTTCCTTAATCAAGAGATAGTGATTATTTTTATTTCTTGTGTTTTCTGGCCGAACTGAGCCCCGATTAAGTAGACATACTTTTCTAATTAAAACAAAACTCAAAAGTTATGCAAATTCAGTGAGGAAAAAAGCTGACCGGTAGTGCTTCAAATCGTCTGATATTCTAGCAAAAGACAGTTCAGTCAATGAATTGTAGGCTTACGGATTCATTTTTGTGGGATCTACCAGCAATTTTGCATGAACGCCGATCAAAAGTCGAGAAAATTGCAATTCAACCCCTTTGAAATTTGCAATGTAACGCAACACGCTAAAATAGGTAAGACCATTTTTGTTGGCTTGAGACAGGACGATCAAAGCCTATTAATGTCTTTTACATTTGAAAAGCTTTAAAAGTAGTATTAAACTTAAAAAATCGCCGACAAGAGTTTAAAAAAAGAGAAAAAGAAACACCAAACTTTTAAATCGCACTTTCCGTCTTCTCGCTGCCCAGTGTCACGCTCGAGCGATTTTTCAAGGGAAACGAATTTGAAACCATTTTTTCACCGTTCAAAATGAGTCAAATTTTAATAACAAGATCTTTGTTGTTGATGTGCGAAATCGTGCATTAATAAGAGAAGATTGCCCAGTTAACCCGCTGAACGAAGTAAAAAAGGTCTCAATAGTATATACATATTGGAACGATGTTAGGGATTACAAGCTTTATGCCGTCGCTAGCCAGTAGGAGGCTATCTATTCCCACGAAAAGTTAAAGTCGTATTGATAACCAAGCAAACAACGCACTTATCAAAGAAGAATCGGAGTAAGCTGGATGAGTTAGAGACGCCCCGCGCGAGTTCGTTCTTCAATACGGTGGAATTTGTGCCGGCACGCAGTTACGGTCATACCGCTCATACAGTGTAACAAGGATATCAAAAGCCACTAAAAGTCCTTCGAGGTAAGCAAATACTTTAGGAATGATAAATAAATAAATAATTTCCGTAGTTTTAACGGTCACACACTCAATGACTAGCCAGAAGCAAGGTAGTCCTGTTCTGGCCCTCTCCTTGTCACGCAACGTCGAGAGGGAGGGTCCCCCGCTCTCGGCTCTCTCCCGACGTTTCGTGACAGAGAAAGGGCCAGAACTGGACTAGAAGCAAGGAAAAAAAAAATTGACGCGCGCAAGAATATCACCAATGTTGTACACACGCAATTTGCTTAATTACGTTTGGCCACCTTGTTGCAACATCCAACATCTTACAGGATACTTGTGTTTTCGAATTATTTCTTGTTAACTTATTTGAACTGAAAAGCTTGTTAAACCAGGGTCGAAGAAAGGCTCGTCAACTGAATGAGGCAGTAGTTGGTGATATAAAACGATCCATAAGACTACATGATAAAGCATGATAAAGAGTAGGTAGCACTGACTTTTTCAGAAGTGTAAACCACAACGTAGGTTAAAGATATACCGACATGTCATTGGCTACAAAAATGCTTCATGCTTCAGTGCTAAATAGCAATGAAAACCAACCGTGGCGTCACAAATTTGGTTTGTAAACAAGGCAATTTTTATCAGGAGTTTTTTCTCATCCCCACCCCAGCGTTGTCAATGCAATTCAACTCTTTTCTCTTCCTTTCTCGCCCTGCAAGTTGATCATGAAACTGATACTGACGTCTCTTTTTCCAACCCGATCAATGAGCTAAATGCAAAGGTAGGCTTTTTGTACTGGACGAAGCTTCAAAAGAAAGCAAACTGATAGCTGAATATCGCATAATTTGAAAAAGCGATTGAAGGTTGAGTTCTGGAGAAAGCTCCATCATCTTCTACAGATTTGACGCCTCTGCCAAGTCCGTCACGTACTCGCTGCATAGTAGCACCGCGGACTGCAGTGTAAAGCTCTAGCCTAGTACGCGTTGTTATTTGAGAAAGCTGAACAGTGCGTTTTAGCCGTCCCGAATATCCTTGCTCCTGCAGATTTGAATTGCTTCTGGGAGGAGTTATCTAAGCGTAAAGGGAATCTAAGAGCAACTGGTGGGGAAATACTTTGAACGCTTCAAACAGTCCGTCACTTATCCCGAAGCTGCATAAATTACTTGACCTTCGCCACAGATTGTCATTTCCAAGATTGTAGCATGGGCCAAGTGTATCATGCGTGACACAAAACAGGGAGAGTTAGGGAGTGATTAAGTTTGGTTCTACTCGTGTTTTTTCGCTATTACAGGCAATTTCTAAGTTAAGAGGCTGTCCGTGTAAGAACCGACCACTCGATTTTCGGCCGAAAACAGAATTTCTTCAAATTTTCTGTGTGAGACAGCTAGTCCATATGATAAATAAAAATAGCAATAGTTTGGCTTTAAGTGCTATTTTTCAATATTTCTGGCGACGATTTCAGAGTACGGTCCAAAACCGTAAAAACCGTTCTGTTTCGAGTCAAATTTAGGCGTTGCGCTGAAGGAGCTGAAAATTTCCGCTTTTACTCAAATACAATAAAACTTACAGATAATTTTATTTCATGTTTTCTCTTTCGATTAACGGTAAAATATTTAAAATCGGGCATAAGAAAAATTAATTATGATTTTTTGAAAATGCCATACAGAGAGCCTTCGCAAAATTTTAGCGGGCATGCTGCTGGTTGAAGGAGTGTTTCTCAAAAGTATAACGTGATCTGGAGCCCTGACCAATATCCATGTTTAGTACTAGGGCTAGTGTACCGGGAACAGGAAAAAAAACTTTGGGCACTACCCTTTTGGAACTACAGGAGTACGATCAACATAGCTAAGATTCAGTCGCGAAAGCTTGCGTGACACAATTTCGCACCGATTATTGTTCCTAAGTTTCCCACATAAATTCTTAAGTTTCCCGCGTGAAATATTAGTTTGAAGCAAATATTCTCAAAACGTGCTTTTTGCGCTGGAAAGGGCATGAAAAGCCTTCAATTCACGAAATATTTTTCCAATTGGGAGTTTATAATCTAAAATGAGCGGCTGCGGTTTAAGTTATCTTCTGTCTGGCCTAAAAGCTGTTTATAAAATTCAGTTAAATAATTAAGGTTTGGACTATATGTAAAAGGACACTCATATTTGACAACTAGAACCGTTAATCATATAATTTAATGTCTAGAAAGGAAAAATTATTGTTCACTAGTGTACTTCAGCTGTAGCGAGAATCTAAAGAAAATGTAGTTTTCAGTCGTCTACATTGTAGCACGCTAGACTGTCTAAGTTATTTTTAGCATGTCACGGTCATTCTTACCGCGTTGTTTTAAAGTTGCAATAACAATGACTGCATGATTTTCATGCTGAATTATACGCTTTCTATCTTTGGCTTCGTTTTCTTTGAAATAGCGTTTATCTCTTAATACCAGCATTGTTGGTTAAGTAATTCTCTTCAGCGAATTCAATCTATGCAAATTTGGTGCAGGTTTACTGACACCGCGATGTGTCAATAGGGAGTTCATAGTTCCTGCAAGCAAAAACACAAAACAAAAAGAACAGAATGGGCGCCTGGAATTCAATGTTTATTCTACTCGCTGTGTTTCCGATGGCGTGCAAGAAGGCAAATAAAGTTGACAGTGCTACTAGTTTAACACAGCTACACAAAGTTCTACGATTCCCCACAATATATTTACAATTATTTCACGCTGTTAAAACCATTTTCGTTCACTTAGTTCAATAAAAAGAAAAAAAACTTGTTAAGCCGTATTTACAACGCCCAATACATTGTGAAGAAGACATTTTGTGAACTTGTTTTCCTAACGGCGATATTCGCATCCTTATAAGAATTTGGATAGGTAAACTACCAAATTCTTTTTCCGATCTTTTGAGTATCTCATTCAGCATAACTACACTGAAACTGTCTAGTTTCTCGTCTCGTGAGAGGTCGCACAGGCAGTAGGAATCATAGCAGATTGGATGTCTAGGACTGAGTTGGGCGGCTACATTCTTCAGTACCCCATGCCTTTCTTGCTCTTCCTCCTCTGCCTACACGTCCTCTATCTGCATCTCTTGGTTCCCCTGCCTTCTATATACGTGTGGCCGCCAGTCTCGAGAAGAAGCCTTGCACTTGACTCTTCGTTAGCCAGTCTTTTCTTTCAAACATCCGCGAACCATCTGGTTTCCTCAGTGTTCTCATGTCTGCAGCCACTTTTTCCGGGATCTGCTTTGTTGCCAGTTCTCTCTCCGAGGTCGAATTTCGTGGTTATAGGTACTGTTTAACCTCATCTGTAAACCGCACAGCTTGACTTCGAGGCTTGTGTAAAGCCCTGCCAAGCTGTAAGTCACTACAAGAACCAGAAGCTTCATTTTTGTCACGTTGCTCATCGCTATGTACCACAAGTGCGCGGCCGGTTTCCTCGTTGTTGTCAACAGTAAGGGATTTCTCGGCCCAGTCTCTTCTGAGTTTGTCATACACTGTTGCGGAGCCCCCGCGTGCTTGGTGTTGTTCGCCAACATCAAGATGACTCTCAAGATCACTGAATTTCTTAAACACCATCTGACATCTGACATCTGACATCCATCAAAAATGAATGTTAATAAACTTCCACATAAGGGTTGGTAAAATACCTTGAATCTGCGGTATGAAGATCACACGATTACACACCACGCACACATGCCCCCATCCAAAACGAAAAAACTCGTAAACCCTGACCAACCAGCCGGAAGTTGTATTGCTAAGCAGCTTTGTAAAAAAATGAGCAAGTTTTGTTAATGTTGTTGTTTTGAATTTTGTGTAATATTCATATTCACAACAAACCATATTTCATTGCGGCAGGGTGTCCGATAATCTCCCAAACCGCACTCGTGAAATGACTCATGGGAAAATGAAGTCTGTATTACCGTTAAGGCACTCAAACGTAAACAATATGCAGTGGTTACAAAATAAAATCTTCAAAGTTAAAACTTACGCGAACCAACGGGTGTAGCTTTTCCAAAGATGTTTTTAATTTCCCTGGCTAACTTGAAATGAATTACATGGGTTCCAGTCACCGCCGTTTTCTTGCCATGATGTTTTGGATACTGGCAGGTCTTAGGGGCTTGCCAGTACTTTCCCAGGGTAAAACGATGAGCTGGACAAACCGTCATATTTTTAACCTGTTCTTCTGTGAGCTCTAGAAGACCTGCTCTTGCCAGGATTAGATCCTTCTCACAAACATTTTGCCTTGACAGGTGGTGAGTTTGAAGATGCGAACTGATATCGCCGTCACAGCTGTTTAGGGCTACACATTCTGTAAATCCACGACTACCTCCGCACGTGCCACTTGTAACTGCTGAGAAGGAACACAATGCTGCCATTGCAAACAGCAAAAACAACGCAAAGCGCAAAAAATAAATTCGTTATCTCTTGCGTAAACTGAGTAAAACGCTGTCGACGTCAGACTTCTACAATTTGCATAATTCAATTTTAGCACAAAGGGCTACGCAAAAATAGCAACACGAAAAAAAAAAGAATGTTGAATAAAAAAGGCAAAGCTTCCAAGCCATTTGTAAAATCAAATATCAACAGTAAAATCATTTATTTCTCAAGTATCCAGGATTAGTATTGCTTTTTAACGCGCAATGCAAAATAAGCAAAAAGTGGATAAGGAGAGCCGCCAAAATAACTTTGACATTCCAGCGGCCGACTGAAATCGACATCTTATCTGTACATCTGAGGTACATTCGCGGTACACTATTATTTTTTTTTCTTGGCAATAATGACATGACAAACACTTTTACTTCTTAAATATGTTTAATATGGAATTTCTGTATAGTCCAAGGCCTGTGATGACCCAATTTCAGCAATTGTGTTTAGGCGAAACTTAAGGCAACTCACGCCGCAGCAGTTAGCTAATAAATTCCCAATTTTGGAGGAATCTTTGGTGAATTTAAGGCTATTCATGCCTTATCCCGAACAAAGAGTACGTTTTGAGAATAATTGCTTCAAGGTAATATTATTTTATGCGGGAAACTTAAGAATTTATGTGGGAAACTTAGGAACAATAATCGGTGCAAAACTGTGTCACGCAAGCTTTCGCGTCTGAATATTAACTATGATGATCGTACTCCTGTAGTTCCAAAAGGGTAGTGCCCAAAGTTTTTTTTCCTGTTCCCGGTACACTAGCCCTAGTACTAAACATGGATATTGGTCAGGGCTCTAGATCACGTTATACTTTTGAGAAACACTCCTTCAACCAGTAGTATGCTCGCTAAAATTTTGCAAAGGCCTTCTGTGGGGCATTTTCAAAAAATCATAATTAATTTTTTTTGCGCCCGATTTTAAATATTTTACCGTTAATCGAAAGAAAAAACATGAAATAAAATTATCTGTAAGTTTTATTGTATTTGAGTAAAAGCGGAAATTTTCAGCTCCTTCAGCGCAACGCCTAAATTTGACTCGAAACAGAACGGTTTTTACGGTTTTGGACCGTACTCGGAAATCGTCGCCAGAAATATTGAAAAATAGCACTTAAAGCCAAACTATTGCTATCTTTATTTATCATATGGACTCGCTGTCTCACACAGAAAATTTGAAGAAGTGCTGTTTTCGGCCGAAAATCGAGTGGTCGGTTCTTACACGGACAGCCTCTTAAATACTATTTCTAAAGCGTTTCAAACGTTAAAGACATTAATAGGCTTTGATCGTCCTGTCTCAAGCCAACAAAAATGGTCTTACCTATTTTAGCGTGTTGCGTTACATTGCAAATTTCAAAGGGGTTGAATTGCAATTTTCTCGACTTTTGATCGGCGTTCATGCAAAATTGCTGGTAGATCCCACAAAAATGAATCCGTAAGCCTACAATTCATTGACTGAACTGTCTTTTGCTAGAATATCAGACGATTTGAAGCACTACCGGTCAGCTTTTTTCCTCACTGAATTTGCATAACTTTTGAGTTTTGTTTTAATTAGAAAAGTATGTCTACTTAATCGGGGCTCAGTTCGGCCAGAAAACACAAGAAATAAAAATAATCACTATCTCTTGATTAAGGAAGAATCAATGTATACATTTAAAGTTGAGAACTTTTCACAGCGATGTAAACGACTGTGTAGCAAGAAGCTGAAAAGTGTAAAATTTTGGATTATCGCGAAGTGAAATCTGAGCTTTCGGTGCGATAACCGTTTTTCGTGAATTTCTCCCGTTATAGTGGCTATTTCAAAAAACTAACTTGATTTCCGTCAGTTACTTACCTAGGCCTTCAAACTGGCAAATTATGAGCAAAATCGATTTTTCGACCGTGGCCACGATTTCTTTGATTTTTAGTGGCAATTACTCTTAACTGTTATTCCATGAGATGGTAGATAGCTAACTCGGCGTTAGGCGCTTCGTTGACTACAATCATCTCATACCCAACAAGCGCGAGTGGAATAATTGTTTTATTTAAAACGCCCGCAAAATATAGGAAAGTAGACTAAAATGAAAATAAAAACGCCTTAAAATGACGCGTACCCTTACCATATTTGAAAGCATGTTCATGATAATGGCTCATAACCCACGATGGCTAAGCCAGTGAAAACTCTCGAATTGCATTACCCAATGACCCAGTTTTTAAGAAAATTATATATACAACATACCTTCACAAGTTACCCCTTTGTAGCCAATGGGACAAGTACATTCGTATCTTCCTCCAGTTCTTTCTGTACATGTTGCGCCGTTCTTACAGGGATTAGGAAGACACAGGTTGATCTCTTCAGAAAGAAAGAATAGTAACTAACACAATTCAATCAACACAAACAAAATTTTTCTTGTATTCATGACCAAAGGATAAAATGGCACAGCAGATAATCTCAGTGAATGTCGCTTGCTTACATGAAGCTTTCAAAACAAAGGATTTTAAGTCAAATTTTAATTGCGCACGCCCAAAGTAAAAGAAGCATATCCTCTTGCAGCATATCCTAATGCTTTGTTAGATCAAGAACGACGACGGTAGCAAATTGTGCATAAGGAAATCTAAGTATATGAAAAAATTTCTAATTACCTTCGCAGTTTTTTCCCTTGAAACCTTCTCTGCACGTACACTCGAATCCTTCGCCCTCATTTATCCCCGTGCAAGTGCCTCCATTTCTGCAAGGATTTGGATGACACTTGTTCTGCTCTGCATGAGTGGGAAATGTCATAAAATGTAATAAGATAAACACGTACGGTATCATTACACCTGCTGTACATTTGAAGGTTTTTTAATTCTGTTAGTAATCGCTCGGTAGTTTCATTAAATTCACAATACGTTGCGTGACCTAACGTCTTCTTGGAACGTCCCTCGTCGCAGAGGACAATTTAATAGCTTCTAAATGGAGCACGTGTTATGGCGTCTCATAAATAAAAATACGGGATGCTAATTCAATAAAATCTACGAGTCTGCCTTAGAATATCGGGTATTTCCATGTTATCTTTGCAATATTTGGTCACGACTAATACGGAATAAAAGATAGAAAATAATATCCTCTTAAAAGCGGCCTTAGATTTAAAAAGTGAAATATTTTGAATGACATACCCTCACAGTTCTCTCCTCGGAATCCTTTTGCGCATGTGCACTCGTAACCTTGTCCAACGTCATAGCAAGTGCCCCCATTCTTGCAGGGACTTGGCTCACATTGACTCCTGACTGAAACATGATGATGAGTCAGCTATGCAGCAGAAACTGCACACAAACTGCTTCGAGACACAACTAAATATCTACGATGTTTTAGAAACACAGCCAATGAAATTTAGCATAACTCCTTACGTATTAAAAACTATCATGATAGCTAATTTTTGCTTCGCATATTCAGCTATTATGAAAATGCCCTTCCACAGTGTACATGAATGTACAGTAATTGGCTCGTATGGAATTCGATGCAAGCTTTGTTTCAAGGTTAGCTCCTGAAACCAAGCTGGTTTTCACCTCAGTGACAGAGACTTAGACTCAGTGTACAGAAGAACCGGGTGATCCACTGTATTGTCACGTTGTTTTTAAAGGGAAAGCCTTGAGGATATTCCGTAACTAGTTCGTAATGAAACTTACGTTCACAATGTGTTCCCATAAATCCTGGCGAACAGGTGCATTCGTATCCATGAGACACCACAGTGCATGTCCCTCCATTTTGACAAGGTGTTGGTTCACACGTGGAATGAGCTAAGGTGCAAATAAATACACTAATCTGAGAAACAGGTGCGACCTTAAATCAAACATCCTACTCTAGTCTTGTTTCTAATAAGTAGTGTTTGTGTGACAACGGAAGATAATATTTTATTTTCATCAGTGTTGTACATCGCCATACAAAACCTGTTAATAATAATAATACTCGTAGCTTAATATTATTAGCTTATTATTTTTAACATTTTTAAACAATGTCTTCCCGATGTTTTAAGATAACGATCATAGTAAATGTGTGGTCTCTGTCGGTCTCATTTTGCGTTCAATTGAATAGTACAATAACCCGGCCAGGGTTTATTTGCAGATCTAATAGTAAGAGTCGGGTAATCGAGCAGAGATTCTGGGGAGAAGAGGTTAAAGATTAGGTTATTGTCTTCTTGGTGTTTGTTTTAATCAAGTCCTAAGCTCCAACTCAACACTCCTATTTTTCACGCTAATCACAATTTTTGCTGCCAGTGGTAAAATAAACCACCAGCAAACCTAACAGAAATTTAATTTGAACAATTGACACCGCGTTTACAAAGCAGGTTCCGTAAAGATAATAACAATGAAATGACGGAATTTGGAATTGGGCCTTTAAATCTCCGTTTTTCTTTATTAAAAGAGATTTTGGGTTTATTGCAAAATTTTAAACCTGTTCATATATAATCGCGTCTAATTTCTGTGGACTAGATCAATATGTTTAACAAAAGCCTAGCACTTCAGGATCACCCATTTGAGCAGTCACATCATCATGATAAGTTGAATGCAAAATAATACAGTTTGGGTTTGGTATTTGTTATTTTGTATTTCAGTTGCTTTTAGCTCGTCACAATAGCACAAAAAAATAACAAAAATGTCCTGTAAATCTAAGAGAAGCTATTCACAGTAGTTTACAAATACATCTAATGCTCTATTAAAAATCAATCAAAATGTATTTAACTTTTTCCAACAATCTTCTTATTTCAACGCTAAGGTTCCAGTGGAAGAAACTTGAACAGTAAGATGAGAAAAAGCATTCTTTTGGGGCCGTGTGTTTCCTTAACCCTACTTTCATTAACACCTTAGTCCTGATTTCATTATCTTCTAACCCTGCGAGTTGTGACCTCTCACACTTAATATTTAGAAAGCACGAAAAGCTATTGACCTACCTGGATGGTGATGAACTATAATTCTGTGGATATGAGGATGTGGAAAGTTTAAGCATCCTGGACACAAATTGGGCACTCCGGGCACAAATTGTCTTTTCTTTTGTGAAGAATCGTTCTTATTATTTGACGCTTCCACCTTGAGCCTGTTGAGATGTTTTGCTTTGTGCGCTATATTTCTTTTCCACTTTACAGTTGCAGTATTTTGTTCTTGACGCCAGACTTTACTCCATTTGTTATCCTCTCTTATCGCCTGAGTCCCATCAAACACAACTAAAAATACGTAAATGGATGAGATTATAAACAATTCTTTCATGTTTCCAGTATTATGTTTCCCATGAAGACAAACTCGACCAAAAAGTCTAAACTGTAGCCATTTTCGACAAAGCATATGGTTGTTATGAATTAATGATGTCAGGTGGCAGGACGTGACAGAACGGGTTTCTTCCGAGGTCCCATTGGTTCACACAAAATCGCAGGTCAGGAGAACCTGTCGGTGATTCGTCGCTTTTTTAGGACTTATTCACAATGAACATTGTACACTACTTCCTCTCAATGGTAAACAATTAACTGTTTGAAGGCAATGGCATATTTTTCACGCTCAGCAGCCATCTCCTTATTGTTCATTAAAACTGGAGTATATCCAAATGAAAAGCACTCATATGCTTACCGTGTAGGTGAGAGCTCCAAGTGCTTTGAGCTTTTCGTTATCGTTAACAGGCATAACATAATAACGTATTAAACCGATACAGAAACTAATCTTTAAAAAAATCTGCAATTAAGAATCCTCCCCTTTCTTCTCCTCAAAGGCAAAATTAATTCGGTTTCCTACACTTATACTTTTCATTTAGGCGAACAATAAGCAAAACATTCTTAAAAACCGCTTCAGTGCAGTTATCCGGCATTATATGATTTTAAGGTTCCATATTTTGATATCATCTAATATAAAAAGGGTATAAATTGAACTTGCAGCTGATCTTCTCCTATGGCCTCGCAGGGATTTTCCGTTAGCAGTTTATTTTGACTTGAAATGCTGCTACGATTACGGAGCAAAAAAAATCGCATTTAAATTTAGTAAGCAAAAAGTAAGAAAAAACTTAACCTTAGATGGGTTGTTATTTGATCACGTTCACTTTATTCTCTTCACATTACCAAGCCTTATGGGATACCGTGGATATGTAGTGCGTTTAACTTTAAAAAAAATGGGGACTATAAGAAAGATATTGAGCTGCCATAAAAGTGCAGAGCCAGTTGTATTTTCAGAAAAATGTAAACAAAACGTTGAAATGTAATCGCAAGTTGTGACCGTTAAAAGGGGAGTTACCTTTCCTCACGTTAAAGCCGTGGATTTCAATTTCTCGTATAACGTCAAGGTTGTTTCACAGAAAAGCAGAGAGTCGAAAAAATGGAGCACATCTGATAAAACCAGGTCAGAGTATTACAAATGAGTATCTGTTCGTGTCAGGAGACCGAAGGAAATGGGGATCAGGAGCCAATAGTGAGAATCTGGAGGAGCTGGACATGAAGACACACACACATAACTGGAACTTTATAATTGGCACTCTTTACTGTTTACTATCACTGTCAAACATAAAGGTTATCAGTCGTCTGGTGAACCTACATGGGAAGGAGGATACTTAAAATTGCGAACTTTTGTTTTAACGAGAACTAAGAAGTTTTAAAAGAAAAAGAATTAATTTTAGCTGTTGTATTTTTTATAAATTTCATTATCTCTCTGACTCCCGAACCAACGTATTGCATTTCAGTGACGGGATCCTGAAAAAATGCATGATCTAGCCTCTTCAAACAGTCTTACTAAAATGTCCTCTAAACAATTATAGGGAATTTGTTTTTCATCCAGCGATTCTGAACAGAAATATTGTAACACCCAACAAAATAAGCATTTAACATTTTTGCATCAGGAAATAGAACAATAATAGAATTGACAAAAAACACAAATTTCACCAAATAAAAGATTTGATCAGTTCTGTAATGTTGAATTATCTAGGTGTAAAATTTTTCACAAAGGTTGTCGATTTTCAAAATAAACGCCTCAAGGCGTAGTTTTTAAGTTCCTGGTGTAATTATCTATGAATTTGCCACTTCTACTACTACAAGATGTAAACAAATCTCTTTTTCATAGCAGAAATGAAAACAGGACAGACAAAACAACTGGTGATGGTATTTTGTTCACGAAAAGACCAGCGGGTAGTAACATGTACTTATATCGGTAACGCCTGGTGCCACGTCAGTGATAAAGAATTAAACTATATTTCACCTCTAAAACCTAACAATTACAATGGCTTGCTACTAAGCGTGATCAAGTTGTCTGAAAACTTTAATTCTGTTTTAACATGAAAGTGGCTCCTTGGAAATGCCACACCAGACTCGTTCTAATATGTTTATTTGTGGCAGCCCAAACCGGAATTTGCCAAGCGGCTTTCAAGAAAGACAAAACAACTAAAGTGACAGGTAAAAGACACCATGATCACGGAACCGAATTTAAAAAGGAAAAGCGTTTTATGAACGATGGCGTCCCAAAAGGGAGAGTGGTATACTCATTTGCAACGGACAGAAACCGTTATTTACCAAGGAGACCACGGTTATATCGAGCGTTTATCGTTAAACGCCCCGTAACGCTTCAACAATCGACAACAAACGCTGAAGGACGTCAAAATATTCCATTCATGGAGGTTGAACCAAATTACCATCAACAGCTTGTAAGGGTTCATCCCATTGAGCAGCCAATTTACTTCTACCAGGAGACGCCTGATGAGCAAGAATTAACGGAATTCGAGGAACCACTAAACGACCTGTTTTCGATGTTCCATGGTATGTTTTATAAATAAACCGTGTCTATCGATAAGCTGGGCAAGCGTCCGCCCTCCATTTTGTTATAATAACTTCTAATAAGTTTCATTAATTGAAAGCCCTTGATCTTCATATGCAGAGTGAATTTAGCTGACCGCTACCTGGATTTGTTTCACGCTGGCCCAGGTTCAAATCCTCGGCCACGCTTGTAAATAGCCAATTGGTTTCCCTCCCGCCAGTTAGGACTCACAACAATGCTATGTTCAATTTGAATTATTTGTCTCAGTATTGTTTACTCGACCCAACTTGCCTTCGTGCTATAAACACTGCCGAGAGTAAACAAACGTTATTTTTTATTATTATTGGTTGACACTTTTATCTTTACTCGTAGAATGTTTAATCACCGTGTAGTTATACCAAAGAGGGATGTCCTGCTCGAGCGTGTCGCATTTTCCAGTCTTCCAAGTCTTTCCCAGCTTTTTAGTTACAAACATAACTTCCGAATTACTTGGATTAGCCAGTGCACTCGCTACCAGCTGGCCCGAACTTCAAAAAAGACAAAAGAGAAAATTTACGCAGCGCTCCATACTAAACAGTAATCTTAGTTATTTTAAAGTAGTTTTAAGTCTGTTATTTAGTGGAGACGGTGTGGCCTAGTGGTTAGGGCGCCCGGAGCTTCCGGGTTCAAATCCTTCTCCCTGCCACTGGTTGGATTTGTGTCTGGTAGTCCCAAATTCAACTCCTCTACGCTTTGTATAAAGCCAACTGCAGCCTTCCACCAGTTGGGATTTTTAGCAAGTTTCTGGGTAATTTACAATATTTGTTTGCTTTTTTCAGTGTCCTCAATTAGTACAGTATTGCTAAACACTACGACACTTAATAAAGTGATTTCGTTTTATTTTATTTTATTTTATTTTTTTCTTGTATGGTGTTTTTCTGTTCCGCCTTAGTGCATATCGACAGCTGTCGTCACAACCCGTGTCATAATGGTGGTAGGTGTACAAGACTCAGACATGGACGATTCAGATGCATATGTCATCGAGGATACAGTGGTAGATTGTGCACTGGTATGTCATATAAATATATTATGTGTTATGCATCATAGAAGGAAAAGTTCGTCACAGTGGAACCCAATTGAACCAGACTCTAACGTGCCTACCAAATCTGGGTCATGAGGTGGGGCTTCTCTGATTTTGAGATCGTATTTTCAATGCCTTTCCTGCTAACGTCAGGACAGTACAGTTTTTCCCGCCTGTTGAATCCTAATTGGTTAATTCAAATTTCAGCACACCGTCCTCTTCATTGATTTTATATCCACGAGGCATAGGGGTGGGGAATTCCGCACACATTTCATATCCCCAAAACTACTAAACCCCCTTTACGGAGGGTAAAGTAGGAGTAAAGAAAATAGACATTTTTCGCTAGCACGGTTTGTTTTCCCGTTACAGACCACGTGATACTCTCTAGAGAATTGTTCTTTTATCCATCTAAAAATTATTTATTCATACGCATACGACTATTTGAAAATTTGAAAGGAAGAATTCTCAAGAGTATCATCACATGGTCTGAAATGGGGCAACAAACCGTCCAGTCTAAAAAGGTCTATTCCAATGCAGGGTGGCATCCACTTCCCATGACAACAAACTAAATCTTGACGTCTCCGCAGACTGCCTTTGATCCTCTACCTTGCAATTCGAGCTGTCGTTTTCCTACATTTTTTCTTCATGTTTCTTTCTTGGCACTCAAGCTGTCACCCTTTGTAAAATAACTTGACAATTTTTTTCTCAGTTTTACGAACTAGATGCAAACCAAACCCTTGTATGAATGGAGGGAGCTGTACTGACTTAAATGGAGGCTTCGATTGTACTTGTTCATTTGGTTACAAAGGAAAAACGTGTGACCGTAAGCATAAATATACCTGTATACAAATACATAATTTTATACACTACAGGCAGAGAGGTGTTAACTTTTTGCCCCATCCAGGGCGCCAGGATTTTCCATTTTGTAAACGTGTTAACTTACCTGAAAATTAGACCTGAAAGTTCTAATTTTGGCGCTCGAAAGATGAGCTAGAGCACTTTAACTTTCACGTGCCGTTTAAATATAAAAGAAAAGTTCACACAAAGAGTTTTATTGGGTTCACTAAAACAAAAAAATCTCAATCTGTGTTGCCGAAAATGTCCTAGCTAGAAAACGTCACATTTGCTTTAATTTCATATTCTTCATATTTTACAGTAACAATTCAAAAAAGGAACAAATTAAGTGTACTGAAGAAACACCCTGAACAGGAACTGCTTCCCTAAATTTAGGGCATCCTAGACATAAGTTATTAAACAAATAAAATAAAAAATTCACATTTACACAATCTTCTAATAAATGAACATTATGCTGTCAATAGGGGTAAATTTAACCAAGACTATGACTCCGTCTATTTGTTTTTTGGTTTACTGATTTCTAGAGCAGGCCATGTGCAAAACTAATCCATGCAAAAATGGAGGCTCGTGTACAGAGCTGGACTCTGGCTTCCAGTGCAGTTGTTTACCTGGGTATCGTGGCAAGAGATGTCAAGGTATTCTGTAGTTAAGTTCTTTAAGCAAGCAGTTTCTAAATGTCATGATCTGTTTCTACTGTTATGCTGCGTCCGCTGATAAGTCAAACACGTTTAAAGATCATAGAGCTTTCAATTGTTTTTTTATCGTAAGGAAAGAACATCAAGAAGATATTATTTCAGTACTGTTCTATTCCTTTACCGTTCTGTTACAGAAACAAGTTATTGCTACACAACTCCCTGCAAAAATGGAGGCACGTGCACAGAAACGGACACGGGTTTTGAATGCATCTGTCCATCACAGTGGAACTGCATAGACTGTAGTTGTAGTGGTAAGAGGCGGCACTCTCCTCAACAGAGTTGAGTTTAAATTGATTTTGTCAGTTGCCATTAATCCAATCCTCATTACGATATTTATTTTCCAGCCGCAATAAAACATTCCCTGGATAATTGTTCTCCAAATCCCTGTCGGAATGGAGGCAGCTGCTTTTCAACTCGCGATGGTTTTAAATGTCTCTGCAGACAAGGATACAAAGGAGAAGCTTGTGAAAGTAATATAATCACTCACTCTCATATTTTTGTGCTTTACTAGTGACAATTTGGATGGGCGTACACATCATTAATCTTCTGCGAATCAAGTAAATGAAAAACATTAGGGTGGGCTTGGAAACACTACAACCAAAACTCAAATTTGCTATCTCATCTCTGATTGTATACCCTTTATCAGACCGGAAGTGAGGAGAACGCTTCTCCTAGTTACAAATCCTACTACGGATTTTTAATTTTCTTTTAGTCTATTCTGTTATCACGGGCCTGTAGGTCAGTAATATATTGCTTTTTCAAAAAAAGAAGAAAAATACAAGCGGTACTAAATAAGCGAAACTATTCATATGTTTTTACCAGAGTATAAATTGTGTAAATTTGACTTTTATAAAAGTGGAAAGCCGCACCCCCCTTCAGTGCATCCAGCTACCTCAGGTCAAAATTGGACCCCCCCCCCCCCCCCACCCCCACAACAAAACTGGAAAGGTAAACAAAGGATCACATCAAGAAGATTCCCATACACCGTATTCATAAGGTGGTCCTCTCCCCTATTTATTTTTGCAGTGGTTGAATTTTGTAAAGCTGAGCCATGTCTTAATGGTGGAACTTGCAAAGAAACACCTTTAGGGTACAGCTGCCTTTGTAGAAGTCGATTTCGAGGCAAAAACTGTGATGGTAAGTATACGTGGTGTAACCCAACCAAACAAAGGTCCCAACCAAACAAAGGTCAACCAAAAAAAAGAAATTGATCGTGCGCTAGAGGAAAAGACTTTCGGACAGTTTTGCCTCTGAAACAAGGGTCTGCATGAATAAAAAAAAAAAGCACTTCCAAGTCTTGGTAATCCTTTGAGAGAAAGTCGAAAGACTGCCTTATATTTCTTATTAGAGACAGTAAAGGACGGAAAGACACCATTTTATTAAAGTAGTGCCTGTCTTAAAAAAGACAGAACCCTTAGGGACTATAACAATGCTATTCTCATTTAATAAGACAATAAGGAGTAGCATTAACTCTTATTTCTCATTGATAGTAAGCTATTTAAAACACGTTTGCTAACAGCGATTTATTAGGGCTGCTGGCGTCTGTTGTCAAATTTTGAAAAAAAATTTCTAGGGTGAATACGAAGTCTTAAGTGTGTATGCGAGAATTTGAAATTACCAAATTGATGCCAGAGTCTTATGCGTCCGTCCTCTTAATGGTTATAAATTGCGTAATAACACAGTCAAAGTGTCTACATATAGTCTAATAGTCTATTCTTGACTTATAGCAGCACAAATGCATGTATCATTTAAAAATCTACTTATAGACGTACTGACCATTGTTTGTGTGATCTTGTTAGTGGAGAATCACTGCCGACCCGCTAACCCGTGTAAAAATGGCGGCTTGTGTGTTGAAATGGACGATGGGTATAAATGCAGATGCAAAGGTGGATATAAAGGAGTCGATTGCGAAGGTAAAGTTTATTCTGTTGAATGCATTCCTGGTAAAAGAAATGATGTTTTACATTTGCAAGTTACCCAAGAGTCTGGTAACTCGGCAGGAATTTCGACGTAATGGTTGGCCCGATCCTTGGGCAATCCTTTGTTTTCTGTATAACTGGACGACACATAAATAAATTAAGTTCTAAATGCTGCAGACAATTCTAACATACACGGCATTTTCATATATTTAATTACTGTGACATTTTGAGCCGAACACTTGGAAATATATATACAAGCTTTGACGTTTCCTTTCTTGTAATAGAAAAGGAATACTGCACTCCAAACCCCTGCAAAAACAGTGGAATCTGCACCCTTCAGCAAGAAGGATATATGTGCTCATGTCAGCCTGGCTACAGAGGAGAAATATGCCAAAGTAGGTGAAATATTTTGCGAAATTTGCTTGCAGTGATGAAACTTTACGGCAGTCTCAGTCTTTACGGCAGTCTCAGTATATTTTTGCTTTCAACGTCTAGAAAATTTTAAGTCGTTTAGTTGTTCATTCACCATGTTGACTTTCCTTAAATTAACAACTATTTCATCACTAAGGCGACCACAGCTTTAGCTAATGCACTTCACATCATTTTATTGTGTTTTATTTCAAAAAAGTTCAGGATTTGTGTGTGTCCAATCCATGTCTGCATGATGGAACATGTTTTGGAATGGATAACAACACATTTAAATGTCTTTGCATGGGGGGCTGGAAAGGAGAACGTTGCCATGGTAAGTAAGGACTTTAAAGCCACGCGTTTTTATTTATTGCAATATACATACATATTTATTTCTCTCTATCCAATCACCTCTGTTAAATGTGTGAGTAAGAAGTAAGCGTATCTGATTAAGATGAACAATGTGAAATGAGGTCGGTATCCGGTTCACATGTAAAACTTCAATAAAATCAAAATAATATGTTGATGAAGAAAGGAGAGCTAGGAATGTTAAAAGAAAAGTACAATTTAAAAAAATCTGTTTCGTAAAAACTGTGGAGCAACATAGAAGCACAGTTTGCAATGATAAGACAAACCGAAAGCGATTCTCATATGAATGACTGTTTTTTCACATGTGAACGTTTTAGAAAAAGACTTGTGTGTTCCCAACCCGTGCAAGAACGAAGGTCACTGTGAACCTCTTGGATTCTCTTTCCAATGCCACTGCGCAGTGGGCTACAAAGGAACACACTGCGAAGGTAAACAGCTTTTTAAAATAGCTGAAAGCAGAAAAAGATATTTTATAGTATGACCGAGCAAGTTACGTCATCGTGATTGACTGAAAGCAGGCTAATTTATCGTGAAGTTTAAAAGTTGACTGCAGGGCAAATTAATGCGAGCGCGTTCGTAATTTTCTTAGTCGTATAATAAAAGAGTAATCGTATGAAAGATTGAGCAATTAAGGACTAACACCGGTACATTTTTAAAAAATGCTTTCAAATTACACTCGCTTAAAGAAACTTTCAAATATCACTGGTAGTGTAAATTTTTAAATGCGCTTGCATTAATACCTTTACCTATACAAATACATGAAATCACTTCCTTTGACTCGTAAACTGTTTGAATTTGTTATTAAGAGGTAAAATCTGTCACTCATATAATTTCTACATGACATTGTTCCCTAAATCGTCTATCCCATTCCATATTTTTGACCTATGTGCAAAGCTTGCATGAGATAAAACCACTGGCCGTCAGATAACCATACTCGATTTGTTTTTTGTTTTTTTTACTGCCCTTGCTTTCAATTACAATGTTTTTACATGACGCACGCCGATGATATTAGCGCTACCAAACAATAAAATCTTGTCTCTTATTTTTCTTGTTTCGTTATGAAAACGTTTCCTATTGCTTGGAACATCAACATGGCTGCCATGAACACGCTATTTAGCACGCAATATTTATCCAACCCTGTCTCACGTAATTTATTTGTATTGACGTGATAATTTAGCTAAGGATCCTTGTAGCCCTAATCCATGTCACCATGATGGCCGGTGTGTCAGCCATGGCGAGGCTGACTTTGAATGTGGTTGTACTCGAGGATACATCGGATTCAAGTGCGAAAGTAAGTTAATTTGCTTATTATAACTTTCTAACTAAATGTTGTCAGTCAGAAGTAGACGGCTTGTTTTTGTAAGTCGTATCTCTTGCATTACATGTACACATCGATTGAAAGTCGGATTCGTTTGTGATTTATCTGCCATAATTTACTTTGGTAAGATCAATACTTGTTCCAATTAAATTCAAACCTCTTTTCTTTTTCTTTCAGGAGCAGACCCGTGTTATCCCAATCCCTGCACATATGGAGGAACATGTGAGCGAACAAAGGACAGCTTCACTTGTAACTGCCCCCCTGGGAGGGTGGGTGAATTGTGTGAGGGTAAGAGACTGAAAACACTCTAACATGTAAATCTGGAGTCAGTTTACCGTGTTATCTTAGCTTACTCTCAATTGGTTCTCTTTTTAATTGTGTCATCATTTCATTTCAATTGTTCATTTTCGTATAGTACATAGCAAAATCATCTTCTACTTGGTTTTAAATGTACCATAATAAATTTTCATCCAAGGGCACAAAAGTAACACAACCCTGTCCCTTATGGCTGTCAAAACAAGTAACGTCATTACTTTACAAGTGGCACAAGGACCATGGTCACTCAGATAGCCCCGTATGGGCATTAGAGAGTGAGAAGGTTAAGGAAAAAGCTAACACGCCCGAGAAATTTGTCGTGCCACATAAGTACGCGGAAAATGTTAAGAGCACAAGAGAAGTGTATTGAGACGAAAAAGACGGAGCGGGATACTTCTCGGACTTCTCGAGCGTTCTTGGAAATTTACAAATGGTTATTTAGCTCAATAATGCACGAGAAGCAAGTTGACTATTTCAGTGATTTACTTTCAATTTATGATCGGTCGTTCACCACAGAAATCGATCCGTGCTTACCAAACCCCTGTCAGAATGAAGGAGCTTGTTATGGACTCAGCCATGGCGACTACAAATGTACTTGTACCAAGGCTTTTGTTGGCGCACTCTGTTCAAGTGAGAACTTAGAATATTTGTTAAATAAATTACAGCATTTTTTAAATAAATTACACTATAATCCAACTCTGCTTTTTTACGGGAATTAGTTTTTTTCAGCATCACCCATGCACTAGCCGATTTATCACAGAAACCTATTTTTTTGTTTCAGAAATTTTACGAAAACGGGGAGTTTTCCATTTCCATTTTTATAGAAGATTGACTAGCTCCCATTGTGTCTGTCGATTGTTAGACGGCCCCTGCGCTGCGTAACCAATCAGATTTCGCGTTTAGCTGACAGTCAGTCACTAGGTTGACAGTTTGGACTAATATCTTTTCTAGGTTACAGAGTATCATATTGCCCCTCATTAGCTATTTTCTGATTTAACAGCAATCAACAAAGAGATTAGCAATCTTTCTGGGAAGCGCCTCACACGTAACCCAATCTCATCTTATATGTTACGAAATGGCGAAAATCTAAGAGTTAATATGGAAATTAAAACAACGTTTTTAGGAGTTAGCAATATGAGCAAGTACAGGGTAATACTTCCCTAAATTGTTTCCATTTAGACAATTTCTAGTAAAGTTTATACAGAGTATACGTAGAGCAAAGTTATAAACGATGTATTAGTTTTTACCAGTAGTGTCCTCAGATTTCTTTAGAGCACTTGTCATTGTCTGATATATTTTTAGTTCCAGATCCCTGCATACCAAGCCCATGCTTACACAATGGAACTTGTCTGAATACTGGCGACACATTTCAGTGCCATTGTCCATCAACATTTTCTGGAAAGCGATGCGAACGTATGTTCAGTTGAATTTTATTTACGGCGAAAATCTCATTTGTCCAGTACGTCTATGTCTTTCAACTTTTTACATCTGTTTTCATTTTCCGATTTAAATTTGCACAAAGTACTGGCTGAAGCTGATCACGGTTTCTACAAGATAGATTCAGTATGCTACAATTAAAAATGACCTAATTAAACTAACCTCGTATGATGATAATTTTTACAGTTCAGTCCAAATGCACTCCAAACCCTTGTCTTAATGACGGCACGTGTCGTGACGTAGATGTTGGTCGTGGTTACGTATGTTACTGTTCTATTGCACACTTGGGACCAAACTGTGAAAGTGAGTTTCTCGGCATCAGGCAATGTTGTCTTGATCATAATTTGCAAAACAGAACCGAAAGCTTATGATACATTTCACTCCACTGAAGGATTACTTACGATGGCGGCTTTTAACAAGATATTTTCCTTCTTCAGTTTTTTTACCGGATACCTTGTTGCGTTGTGTTGTGTTGTGTTGTGTTGTGTTGTGTTGTGTTGTGTTGTGTTGTGTTGTGTTGTGTTGTGTTGTGTTGTGTTGTGTTGTGTTGTGTTGTGTTGTGTTGTGTTGTGTTGTGTTGTGCTGTGCTGTGCTGTGCTGTGCTGTGCTGTGTTGTGTTTGTTTTGTTTTGTTTTGTTTTGTTTTGTTTTGTTTTGTTTGGCAAGCATTTGCTAATGACAACTAAATGAATCTTGTAGCCACTCGGGAAATAATGCGGGTAAATTTTCGTAGAAGTAGTTAAGCTGCTCTGTTAATCCAGTTCGTGTCTGCTAGAGCAAGTAGTGCAACTTGAATAACGTTATTTCTTCACCTGACTGTTTTGTTTTATTCAATTTCAGAAACCAACTTGTGCTTTCGTCACAACCCTTGTCAAAATGGTGGCACGTGTAAAACTGATGGAAACAACATAGCTTGTCAGTGTGCACCGGGATACTTAGGATCACACTGTGAACGTAGGAATTCAAAAGCCTATGCTTATTTCTTATCCCTCTCTTAGAAATATTGCTTGGAGAAATTTTAATTATTTATTTCTTCAATTTTTATTTAAAGCCATAAATCAATTCTGTTTTGGCGTCCCTGGAGGTTGTACATGTCAGTAAACATTTTTGTATCTAAAACAAGGCGAAATGTTGTTTATTGGCAATACATTGAAAAGCAATCATCTCAAATATCTTTAAGATATAGGCCCTCTTGCTACTAAGTTTAATTTCATGTGATTTCGCAAAATATTATTTTCTATCTGTAGAGTTAAATTTTTGCCATTCATCACCTTGCAAAAACGAAGGAACATGCACTCCGAAGACAGATGGCTTTGAATGTGATTGCAAACAAGGATATTTTGGGAAAACATGTGAAGGTAAAGGACCATCGTCAAGCATCCGGGATGAGTTGGCTGTGTAGAAAAAATAGTATTAGAGGCAAAGCCGTGAGAGACAATTCGTGAAGCACAAATTCATCTTGTTATTGCTGGCATTTTTTGATGTTTTACTTTTGACATTTGGGGACAGATGCATCTTAAAGACTTTTATTCCGAAGTTTTCGTTTTCTCTAAACTTAAAATATTGCATTTTTCTGAGTGGGCATGAAACCGATTGAAAAAAGAGACCTTACAGAGGCAACAACTACAAGCACTAATTTAAGTATACACTCTTTTTTTTTCTAAGAATGTTGTTTTTCCGGCCAAGGCTGAATATTCTTATTTTTGGCGAATTTTAGGCTGAAAATATTCTTGTGAATATTCTTAGATTATAGCGCATGATATGTTTGTTTTCGAATGCCTTTGCTGTCGGATGGTGTTACGTAATTATGAAGCCAGCATGCAAGATTGTATTGTGGAGGCGCGCCTTTCTATTCTAGGTGGTCTCGTGGTTAGTACAGGCGGTTCGAGTTCGAATTAGCCGGATCCAACTGTAATTTCTTTCGCAAATGGCTAGTGCTGTTTTTGTTGCTTTTTGGCTAGTTTTGTCGTTTAGAGAAAGGAATAGTTTTTTACGGTTTAGTTAAAAACATATAATTGTACTGTATTTACAGATTTTCAAGCCCCAAAATTATATTCTTTTGAAAATCTCAGCCTTGGGTTCATTCGTAAAATATTCTTAAAATTTCGCAAATGTCATCCTCGATATTCTTATAAAATGTACTCATTACAAAAAAAAAAAAGGAAAGAGTGTATGAAATACAAGTAGTAACATAACACTCCGGCTGTGTAAAGTTTTCTTCTATTCAGGTACAGATCAGATTTGTCAACAAAGACTTGTATTTTGAAATTGTTTGTATATTTTTCAGCTTTGAGTAGTCACTGCTTTCCAAACCCTTGTAAAAATGACGGCTTGTGTGCTGAAGTGCAAAACCACGATGGTTACATCTGTGTGTGTAAGGAAGGATTTGTTGGAGCACATTGTGAAAGTACGAAACTACAGTTCAACCGTTATTTGTACATACTTAGCAGACAGTCTGTACGGAGATTTTTAAATGTCAGAGTTTTATTTACATATGTCGTAATCCACAAAGGTTCTCTACCACATTGCATTCTGGGTGTGTGCTGTACAATCCTACTCAGGAACATAATTCATCAGCATAGACCCTTGTTGAGTTATTTCTGACTTACGGACTGAATCTCTGCCTCGAAGGAACGTCTCCAGGTTTCGGAATACCCTTTTTAACGCCTTTCTACTCTAGGTTAAAGCTACTATAACGAAAAGTTATTTTACGAAAGGTGAAAATGAAAATTTTTAGATTATACTGTAACCTTTTCGCTCCTGAGGCAAAGCGTGGTTATGGTGTTATTCTCAATTTCGAGTGCGTGTATGACATCCCAGAGTGTGAACATTCAAATGAAGTCTATCGAGCGTCGCATTCCTGTGGTGGGTGTTGCTGAATATCTTTTTTTTCCGAAAGCGTAATTTTTCAACAATTTGTTAGGTTGAAGTTCTTTGCTACCTTACTCATGCCAGGAAAGGACATGTGCATGCCCAATCCCTGTCAACACGATGGCACGTGCTTACAGGCTCATAATAATCGTGGATACCACTGCCTCTGTCATGCCGGTTGGCGCGGATATGCCTGTGAACGTAAGTAGGAAAATATTATAAAGCTCAATGTTTCTAAACAGACATTACTTGGACAAACGACATCTCTTTGAAAGCATTGTTTTTCAAATCTTAGTCAAACCGAGTAACTATAGTAGTTCATATTGGAAAATTTACTGCGATGATCATTCTTCGCTTTCATCTACAACGCAGTTCATATATGAATTATTTCATTTATATTTCACATCATTTCACTCCTCGCGGGAAGATATGAACTCAATTAATTGACCTCGCTCCCAATGTGTGGCATCATAGCTCAGTTGGTAGAGCATCGCACCGGTATCGCGGAGGTCACGGGTTCGAATCCCGTTGAAGCCCTGATTTTTTCAGGCTTCCTCTTTCCAGTTGCTTAAATTGGAAAATTTACTGCGATGATCATTCTTCCCTTTCATCTACAACCGCAGTTCATATATGAATTATTTCATATAAACTTCAAATCATAGTACTTCAATACCTGTTTTTAATTTTATCTTCGTTTTGATCAAAACATACCTTGTTTCATATCTTTGCTGATATCTTACTGTTTTCGCCTGTGATAATGTTTCACTTCTAGTTATTGCTGTCCTTGCTTCATGGGTTAGTGAAATGATTCTCAAAAGTTTTAAGTGACATGTAAAAAATTCAAAAAACTAAAAATCGAAGTGAAACAGTACTTCCACAAAATTGATGTTGTTTCTTCTTTTAAACAGGAACTGATCTTTGCTATCCCACAAGTCCTTGCCTCAATGGAGGAACATGTTTCAATGCATTGGACACGTTTATTTGTCACTGTCCGCTGCGATACTCGGGAAAACATTGTGGAAGTAAGAGAATATCACTTTAACTTGTTTCGGTTCCTTTGGTCTCGCCTAAGTAAATTACTTTGACTGCTGAGATAAATCAGGGTTACGTTGCACTGTACTCTCTAAAAAGGCGGGAAAAACTTAACAACCAACAAACTGAGCAGCAACTGCATTGCTTCTATTTAGATGACAAGTGCAAGCGTTGTGACATCAACGCAAACTGCGTAAACGGAACGTGTGAATGCAACCACGGATTTGTTGGGAATGGTTTTACGTGTACACGTAAGTAGAAGTGACCATCCTCATACTACGTTTAGATTTTACTGTTTAACTCTAGTTTTTGTCGCTCTCTAACGCAAAGGGCAAATTAATTGTTCTTTCGTTGATTCCAGTTGTAACTGATACAAGTGTTTCTAATTCTTGTTTTACTAATCTGAACTCAGCCGTGACTTTTTCCTTTGCACTATGTTCTATTATCGTCAGTGGTCATTTGCGATGCAACAATTCAGATTTTGAAAAGATCTGAGGTGGTCTTTATGTGTTCTTGTAGTAGCACAATGATACAGATGTAAAACGAATTTTCATTAATTATTTTAGTCGTTGGAGATCCGTGCCAACCCAACCCATGTGAAAATGGCGGGAGGTGTAATCCGGGACATGGTGAAAAATTATTTGAGTGTGTCTGCCGTGAAGGATTTACTGGGGGTAAATGTGAAGGTGAGATTCCCCGTGATGCGTGTTATTGCGCCATTTTATGAAACACAATAGGTAACTGTTGCTGAAAAACGTCGTTTCTTTGACAGTAAAGACGTCGACCAAAAATGACAAAATGTCGTGTAGCTATAGGGAAAGCAGTTGGCTTTAAAGTTATTCAACTCTGTATAAAATTTATATCCTAGCATACAATCGTGTAACTAATGAAAAAAGAAACACTGTTAATTATCTCGTACGTTAAGATTCACTGACCGACAGGTTTCTTCAGTTGAATTTGAATTCAGTCTGATGGCGGTGTACTTGAATACCTCTTGCATGTGAAGCTGCAAGCACAAATCAGCCATAAACTCAGCCTTGTGTTTTTCCTTTGTAGTGTCTAAGAGTGCCTGTATGTCAAATCCGTGTGTAAATGGGGGAACGTGTGTAGATGTGACAAACAATGATGGCTCCCTATTGGAGGGCGTGATATTCACAAACCATTCTCAATACAAGTGTGTTTGTCCCAAGGGCTACGCAGGAAACACCTGTCAAAGTGAGTTAAAATAGCGTCGTTTAGGTAATTGCAACTTCCACTAAACGAACAAACCTCTGGCTATATGACAACGGATAGTTTTTTGTTTTTTGTTTTTTTTTTTGCCGGGGTCACTCATTCCATCTCAGATCAGTAAATATTAGTAACATCAGGGTTTCATAGAATTAAAGTTCGCAGAAATTTAAGAAACATTTGACCAAAAACGGGACTTTTTATGTACGCTTCATGATGATCCTGAAATTGGAGAGTCAATCGAGACGATGAAAGGCCTAGAAATAAAAATAGTTTAGGATGTTTCCGATGTTAAAATGCAATTTTGTAGATTGCGTCATATTGATGGTAAAACTCATTTTAATCCCAAAGAGCAAACACATGTATCTTCTCCTTATATGCAAAACGTGACAGGAATAAAAGAAAATTAAATGGGCTACAATATTATTTTAATTATTTGAAAACCAATTTGTTAAAAGTGCATGTTTGGGAATCCTTTACTAAGTCTCTATATTGTATTTAACAGAACTGGTGATGACAAATCCGTGTTCCACTCACCCCTGTTTCAGCAATGGCACGTGTTTTGACGATGCAAACAGCGCTGGCATGAATCTAAAGCTGATCAACGCTCTTGATTTCCGTTGCTTCTGTCCGATTGGATACAGTGGGATTGTCTGCGAAAGTAAGATGAAAAAAACTCTTTTCTCTGTCACAGTCCTGATTTATTAATAAGTATTTCCAAGAGATTATCAAGGTAAGAGAGTGAATCCCCCATATGGGCCTTATACCCAAGGTAATCCCCCTTAAGTTTATTATTATTATTATTATTATTATTATTATTGTAAACAATTATTGGATAAGAATAATCAAGGTCGAGGTAGGGGTTATCAGCCGAAGCCGAAGGCTGAGGCTGATAACCCCTACAAATCCCAAACAAATCCCAAACAGAATATCTAAGACAGCGTCAAAATTTTATAAAAAACGTTTGGCCGTCGTAGTTCACGTTATCTCGAATACACGGAATTTTCCCATTTGGAGTTGTTGTTTTTGAAAAGAACGGCAAACAAATGAACAAAGAATTTAAGCACGCGTACACAGCCACTGTACTCGTTGCCGTTGCCGTTAAGGTTCGCCTATTAAACTCCCTAAAGCCGAATGAACGGCAAAAGAATAAACAGCCCAACAGGCACAAAGCAAACGAAAGCCCAGCCGAACATGAAGATGGCTGAGAGTGCAGAAAACATCTATGCTATGAAACGTCTTTTGAAAATCCAAATATGAAATTAACAAGTTGACGTCAGTTTTTTATGCGTCTGTCCTCTTGTTAATGATAAATTGCGTCATAACATTGTCAAAGTGGCTGTGGAACCACGAGCCGCAGGCGAGTGGTTCCGCAGTAAACTTTTACAATGTTTTGATGAAATTTATCATTAATAAGAGGACAGACGCATAAAAAACTGCCGTCCATTTGGTTTTTAGAATAACAAGACCCCAAAATGGTCAAATGTTCGGAATAAATGAGGGGAAAAGACGCCGTAAACTAAGATAAGTGAATTTTATTCAAAATGACGCGAACATTGTTGATAGCTTTTCTCGCTTTTTGATTGGCTACTCAAAAAAGTCCATAAAATCTCATTGGTTAAAAAGTTGTCTGTTTGACAGCTGAAAGTTGAACTTGAAAACTTGCATAAATTAAAATTTTATCCGTCTGTACTCTTATTGATGATGAAAATGAGCCAATCACTGCGCGAGAAATTAGACAGTTATTGTAAAATGGCTTCTCGCAGTTCCCGCCATTTCGTCTCGGCTAGTCGCGAGAAAGTCACTTCGGCTGTCCACGCATCGCGCGAGTAGCATCCTCGGAAGAACTGGGTACCATGTCTAAAAATAACTTAAGAGGGATTACGTAGGGTATAAGGTCTACATGGGGATTCACTCTCTTACCTTGATAATCTCTTGTTGGAAACATATTATGAAACAATGCAAATTGTTTTGTCTCATCAGAGTGAAAAACATCTTGCAGCGATTGCTCTCTTCCAACAACAGCGTCATTATTTTACTTTTGTTTTAACAGTTCCCCGATCAGCATGTCATTCAAGCCCATGCCTTCACGGAGGAACATGTCTTGACTCTTCTAATACTGCAGATGTAGCGTTCAACGCTAATGGTTACAAATGCCTCTGTTTTGAAGGTTTCGTTGGAATGAACTGTGAAGGTTAGTGATGATTCCTTCATACTTACATAACATCAAAATAGGCGTAGAGAGTAAATAACGTCTTGTCAATACTTGTTATGGGAACAGCAAGATACCGGCCCAACGTGCTTCCTGGTATTACGAAATGTATATTTTACTCAGTGTTTGTCATGAATGTTCTACCATTACAAACAGAAAAGAAGATACATTTTAAAATTTGACTTGATCTTTCACGCATATTACGGTGTTTTGTCAGGTATAAATGCTTCTTCTTTGGGTCTTAAGCCATCTTCCGAAGGAAAAAGATGGCGGCTGTACATCTTACTACAATACCATGCGAACCTTGCACAGCTTAGAAAGTGAAGGAATTCCAAAGCCATATTTTTCCACTTTTTAATTTTCCCCTGCGCTAACGACATTGTGAATGTTAAGTTCGAGGGTTTTAGAACTTCTTTGTGCATTTTTAGGATTGTGTATTTTAGTGTCCTCTCTTATAAGTTGAACAAAATCGATACATGTAGCCCAAGCTCAATTCACCATCATGTAGCGTTTGGGATGTATGAATCAAATGTTCTCTCTACTGTACAACGAGATCATAACTTTTGCTTGTGTGCTCAACTTTCTCTGCTTTTTAAACACTTTGTAACTAATTCATTCAGATATCGATTAACTGTAACCAATTGATTCACATTTTTCATATATAATTTACACAGCTAGTTCATCTTCTTCAATTAAGACTCCTCTGATCACAGGTAAGAGATTATAATCTATAGCAGTTGCTATTACAAACTGGTTCCCAACAGACCTGGCGTAACAATTCTCACGGAACCGGTTCACATTGGACCACTGAGTGCCAAGAATCGGACTGGGTAGTCTTCCTGTTAATGAAGTAGAAAGAAAAGCAGCCAATTCAGTACAGTCAGTCTCAAAACGGACTGGTCCATTCAAGGACCAAACACTATCCAAACTGGAGCAGGGATTTGTTGCGAGTCCAAACAATCTAAGATGCCTTTGGAACCGACCATGCATTACGGATAGCAGGTCTCGTGTGTAAATGACTCATACATAATAAGGGTAGTCATAAATTGCACCTTTTTTTCAATCCCGCGTGTCAAGAAAAATAGAAATTGCTCTCATAAATAGTCATTCATTTATCTGCTTTATTTTCCAGAAGTTTCCTTACAGGGAACATCCAAACCGCTAACCGTACATTTCTACAAACCAACAGGTCAGTCATATTTCTCATGACTTCTACTTTGTAAGAAGTAAAACATATTTTTCCTTGTTTTAAAAGCCGCAAAAACACCTCGCATTATTTCCTGTTCTATCAAACGTATGAAAACTTAGCCTAATAGCGCTCTTCCCTTTTTGTCGACATAATAAAAATGCTGTAGCGGCTGCAAAACTGTTATTTTCCACCAAGATAGAGGAATGGTCCTTAATCACGTTGATAAAACTTGACCTGCATCACAAGAGAAAAAGTTCGCTTGAATAACCTTTAACAATTGTGAGGATCGAGTTTTGCATTGGTAGTAGCGTATCTGGTAAGAAAATGTTACACTCAGTTCTAATTTCAGTAATTCTACGTAGTCAATTCGTAGTCAATACCCTTCAATTTTTCTCCTAAAGGCTGACAGCAAAGCTGATGCATGTCTTCCTCTTTCTTCTAAACTTACAGTCACCATACTTCCAGTTACTATATAATTTTCAAAAAAAACTTTAGGATATACAGAAGCAGATTGACTTTTACTTCACAGAGTGAAAATGTTTCTTGGTACCAGAGATATTCTGATATTTTTCTATAACTACTCAGTGGCTGGGTATAAGTAAACTGCATTAGCGGTTTCGACATTGATGCCTTCATCAGGGTTCATAAATACTTGCCTGTAATTTTATCTGAAAATTCCACGCCGGGAAGCAATATTTCTTTATCCACCTTTCTCAAGACGCGACACAGTGTTCAATACTGTTATTACACTTTAATTGTAACAAGTTTCCTTTTCACAGTTGATGTGGTAGACGTGAACGCATCACCCGGCGGCGGACCAAGAGGTAAGGTACCTCAACTGTATGTTTTCTTCTTTTTTTTTCACGGGAAGCCGGCCGATAATTACAGCTGTAACAGGAGGTATCTATATATAAAGGTTGGCTCCTGACTGTGCCCGTACTTGGGCCAGTTTTACCTTGAGTAGCCCTTCTATCCAGGCCCTCGTTCTAGCAATGAATGAAAGCAGTAAAAGCCAAAGTCCTCGTCGCAAACATATTTCCATCGTATCCACCGCCAAACAGTTTTCTGATACTGATTACGTAGCCCTAAGTTAAAAACATTGCTGCATTAAATCTGCGTGGTTGAAACTAATTTATGATCAAAGACGTGAATTATTATTCACACCATAAGTATTATAAATCTCGCGGCACTGCTATGCCATCAGTACGGGATTTTTCGGCCTGAATCTCACACAACTCTTTAACAGGCAGTGAAATTGAAAACCTCAAAAACTAATTTTGGCTCTAATCCAATGTAGCTGTACCTCTTGTTATAACTCCACAAGTGCCAAAGGAATCCGTACTGGTGGGAGCTGCAGCAGAACTACCGAAAACGACCCTTCCTGCGGCGGTTCCATCGAATCCCAATGTTGGTCTCACAGCGCAGGTTGAAAAGTCACATCAGAACCAAGTTGGTGTTATTGTAATTCCACAATCACCGCAACCACTTACAAGGACAAGCACTGGAAGTCAACCTCCTCCCCGACCTCCCATAATCCACGCTAACGGTCCTTCCAGTTCCCTAGGTATGTTCCCTGATATTCAGGTAGTCATAAAAACAAGGGAATGGGCCGTAACAACAACAACAACAACAACAACAACTTTGTACTGAGCGAGAAATTAGAAATTATATGAACAAAAATAAGTTAAAATAAAAATAGTACATGGCCAAACAGCGGGAAAACAACTATTCATGATGTCATCAATAATAATATACTTATAGTACCTGGCCCCTAGTGACTTCTGTAAACAATTTTGTTCAAGTATTTTGAGTCCCTCTGAAGTGTAGCGCGAAA